>NC_138611.1:141896-192803 GCF_964289735.1 Phaethon aethereus | reverse complement strand
CAGCGGATTCTCTCCCCCAGGATCCTGGAGATCCCTCAGCCCCCACAGATTCCCCCCAGGATCCCTCCACCCCACAGATCCTCTGGGATCCCGGACATCTCTCAGCCCACGTCCCCCAGGATCTCCTGCAGTTTTCCAGGATCCTAGAAGTCCTTCCACCCCACAGACCCTTCCAGCTCCCCCGGGACCTCCCTGCCCCACAGACTAACCCCCCTCCAGGTCCTCAGGGATTTGGGGAGGGTCTTCCCCAATCCCAGCACCACCCCTTCTCCCCACAGAGGGGGGCCCAGACCCAGCACTCACGCTCAGTTGGCCAACGTGGTGGAGCAGTGTCGGGCAAAGAACATGCCCAAGGCCTCCATTGAGGCGGCCATCCACAGCGTGGTAGGTCCTGGGCGATTTTGGGGGGGGAGGGAGGGCGGGAAACGGGGGATCGAGACCTCCAATCGGGGTGGGGGATCCCTGAGACACAGGAGAGATCGGCGGCGGCATCCCGGCTGCTCTACGAAGCCCGTGGACCCGGCGGCTCGGTGCTTCTCCTGGAGGTCCTCACCGACAACCCCCGGCGGAGCCAGCAAGACGTCCGGCTCATCCTCACCCGTCACGGGTCAGTCCGAGGGGGACCCGGGGGTCCGGGGCCGAGAACTCGGGCGTCTGGGGCTGAGTCGGGTGCGGGTACCCGCAGGGGAACGCTGGCCGAGGGGGCACGGCACGGCTTCGAGCAGAAGGGGGTGGTGCGTGTGGGCCCCCGGGACCTTCAGGGCCACCCCGTCTCTCTGGAGGCGGCACTGGAGGCAGCGCTGGAGGCCGGGGCCGAGGACGTCTGCCTGGATGAGGAGGAGGAGGAGGAAGAGGAGGACGTGGCACTGAAGGTGGGTGAGGAGGGTGGTGGGCCCTGGGTTTGGCTGGTTTTGGAGCAGATGTGTGGTCCTCTTGGTGCCCTGACTGCTCTTGGCCGTTGCCTGGCCACTGTTGGCCGTTTCTGACCATCCCCGACTGTCCTGGATCACCGTCGGTCGTCCCCGGCCGCTCTCGGCCGTTCCCCGAGCGCTGCTTGCCACTTCCAGTCGCCCAAGGCCATCCTGGCCCACCGCCAACCATCCCCACCCGCCCTTGGTCATTGCCTGACTGCTCTTGGACATTCCTGCCCCGCTGAGGACCGTCCCTGACCGCCACTGCTTGACCCCAGCACTCTTGGCCGTCCCCCCGGCGGCCCTTGGCCGTCCCTTGGCCGTCCCCCGCGGCCCTTGGCCGTCCCTTGGCCGTCCCCCGGCGGCCCTTGGCCGTCCCCCCGCGGCCCTGGCCGTCCCTTGCCATCCCCCGCGGCCCTTGGCCGTCCCTTGGCCGTCCCCCACGGCCCTTGGCGGCTCCCCACAGTTCATCTGCGAGACCTCCGCCCTGCGGACCGTGCGACAGCGTCTGGAGGCCTCGGGGCTGCGCCCGCTCTCGGCCGCCATCGAGTACTTGCCCCGGGACCGGGTGGCGCTGCCGGAGGGGACGCGGGAGCAGGCGCAGCGCCTGCTCCAGGCCCTCGGCGACTGCCCTGACGTCGTCCGCCTCTACCACAACATCCAATAGGAGGTGGGGGGAACGTGGCCCCATCAATTGGGGGTCATGTGTCCCCCCCAGTGTGTTGCCCCCATCCCCGTGATGACAATAAAACCCTGGTTTGACCATGGTGTCACCGTGGGCGACCACCACCCCAAGAGCTTTGTTAGCAGAGCCCTGTCCCCTCCTCTGGCCCCACGTCTCCCCCCAACAAACATGGCGGCAGCAGAGGGCGGGGTCGTTTATTTGGGGGGGGGGGGGGGGGGGCGTCAGTCATCGGAGCCCGCGGGGCTGCCGAGGAAGATGTCAGCGTAGGCAAAGGCTGGGGCGGCCCCTTCTTCTTCGTCCTCCTCCTCTTCGTCCTCCTCTTCGTCGTCGTTGTCGTCGTCCTCCTCCTCCTCCTCTTCCTCCTCTTCCTCGGGGTGGAGGAAGGCCCCAGCCTCACCCTGGAGGAGCCGGCGGACGGCAGGGTGGGTGAGGCCGAAGAAGTCCGCGCCGGCGCCGGGGGCCGGTGGCATGGCCTGGGGCTGCCCCCCAGCCTCCCCCAGGGCCTGGAGCAGCCGGCCGTGGCAGACGTCGGGCGTGGGGCCCGCCAGCACCCTCCCGGGCTCGTCTTCGGCCACGATCTCGCAGCGGGGACCGGCCACGACCCGGCAGGTGTAGAGGCAGCGGCGGGCCGGACGGCGGGTGCTGGCGAAGAGGCGGGTGCTACGGAAGCCCAGGGGCAAGATGGCCCCCGGCCCCCCGACGCCCAGGCTGTGCACCGTCAGCGGCCCCAGTGCCAAGGGCAGGGTCAACGCCCCGCCGCGCCGGCGCGGGGGTGGCCTCAAGATGGCCGCCGGGGGCCCGGCTGGGCCGGAGGGGTCCTCGGGCGCTCTCAAGATGGCCGCCGGCGCCACGTCCAGCCTGGGGCCACCGCGGGGCCCGTTTGGCCTCGAGTCGTCTCTCGGGCCGTCTTGCGGCCCCGTCGGCCTCGACCCATCCCTGGCCTCGTCTCTCGCGCCGTCTCGCGGCCCCGTCGGCCTTGAACCGTCCCGTGGCCCGCCGCACCTCGGCCCCTCTCCCGGGCCATCTTTGGGCCCGTCGCGGGAGCCAGCCGGCCTCGGCCCCACCGGCCTCGCGCCGTCCCTCGCGCCGGCGGGCCTGGCCTCGTCTCTCGCCGCCGCCGGCCGCGCCGCGTCTCTGGACCCCGCCGGCCGCGCCCCGTCTTTCCCTCCGTCTCTCGACCCCTCGGCCCGGGCCCCGCCGCGGCGGTGCCGGCGGCCGGCCGCCTCAGCGGGCGCGTCCTCGGGGCCGGCCGCCGCCCGCAGCCGGAGGAGCCGGGTGAGGAGGAAGCGGCGCTCGTCGCGCGCCCGCAGCCACTTGGCCTCCAGCCGGGCCACCTCGTCGCAGAGGGCCCCGTTCTCGAAGACCAGCGCCCGCGCCGCCCGCCGCAGCCGCCCGTACTTCAGGCGGTACCGCTCCGCCGGCCGCGGCCCCTTCGGCATCCCGCCGGCGCGGCTGGCGTCGCCGACTCGCCCGACGGGCGATTATCGCGACGGAGAGCGGCGATCGACGCCGCCGCGGCTCAGCGGTGACGCCGCGGTGACGCCATGGCTCCCTGGCAAGCGGCTCGCCCGGGCTGCCAATTAGCGCCAATTAATTAGCGGCGGGCGCGCGGCCGCTGGCATTGGGGCGGAATCCGGTAACGCGGGGACTCACCGGCGCGCGGGGCGGGAGGGGGAGGGGGAGGGGGAGGGGGAGGGGGAGGGACAGGAAGAGGAAGAGGAGGCGGGGGGGGAGGTGCCCAGCCCTCAGCCGTGTGGCGCGTGCGGTGACGTAACCGATGACACGCGTGACGCGCGGCGCTGGGGGGGGGGGGGGGGGTGTGTTCTCCCAGCGGCCCCCGCGGCCGGCGCCGCCAAGGGGCTCCACCCCCCACCCCGCTCCTGGCCCCTCCCCCCCATCCCACCCCCGACCCCTGACCTCTGACCTCCGACCCCCCGCGGGGGGCGCGGCGCGGCCGAGGACAATGGAGGTGAGCGGGGGGCCCGGGACGGGGCGGGGTCTGCCCCCGCGGGGGCTGCGGGGGGACCGGCCCCCCCACGGGGGCTGCGGGGGGGATCTGTCCCCCATGGGGGCTGTGGGTCGGGATCGGCCCCCCCACGGGGGCGGTGGGGGTATCGGCCCCCCCACGGGGGCTGCGGGGGGTATCTGCCCCCCCTCCCCGGGGGCTGTGGGGGGGATCTGTCCCCCATGGGGGCTGTGGGTCGGGATCGGCCCCCCCACGGGGGCTGTGGGTCGGGATCTGTCCCCCCACGGGGGCCGTGGGGGTATCGGCCCCCCCACGGGGCTGCGGGGGGGATCTGTCCCCCCATGGGGGCTGTGGGTCGGGATCGGCCCCCCCACGGGGGCGGTGGGGGGTATCGGCCCCCCCACGGGGGCTGCGGGGGGTATCTGCCCCCCCTCCCCGGGGGCTGCGGGGGGGATCTGTCCCCCCACGGGGGCTGTGGGTCGGGATCTGTCCCCCACGGGGGCCGTGGGGGTATCGGCCCCCCCACGGGGGCTGCGGGGGGTATCTGCCCCCCCTCCCCGGGGGCTGCGGGGGGGATCTGTCCCCCACGGGGGCTGTGGGTCGGGATCGGCCCCCCACGGGGGCTGTGGGTCGGGATCTGTCCCCCCACGGGGGCCGTGGGGGTATCGGCCCCCCCACGGGGCTGAGGGGGGGATCTCCCCCCCTAGGGGCTGGGCGGGGGGCTTGCCCCCCCCAGGGGTGCGTGCACGCGCCGCCCCACGACACGGCTGCCCCCCATCCCCCCCCAGGACGAGTCCCCGTCGCTCCCCGCTTTTCTGGAGGACGGTGACAGCAACGGGCCCTTCCCGCTGGAGGACCCCGAGGCCCCCAGGTGGGGACGGGGGCGGGGGGACGTGGGGACAGGGGGGTGGGGATATGGGGACGAGGACACGGGGATGGGGATGTGGGGACATGGGGACGGAGATGTGGGGACGGGACACGGGCATGGGGACATGGGGACAGGGATGTGGGGATGGGGACACGGACAGGGACACGGGGATGGGTATGTGGGGATGGGGACACGGGCATGGGGATGTGAGGACAGGGACGTGGGGATGGGGACACGGGGATGGGGATGTTGGGATGGGGACGGGGGGACAGGGACACGGGGACAGGGACTCGGGGATGGGGATGGGGACACGGGGACGGGGACACGGGGATGGGGACATGGGGACGGGGACATGGGGACGGGGATGTGAGGACGGGGACACAGGGACGTGGGGACGGGGACACGGGGATGGGGATGGGGACATGGGGACGGGGACGTGGGGATGGGGACGTGGGGACGGGGACACAGGACGGGGACACAGGGACATGGGGATGGGACGGGGACGTGGGGACTGGGACACAGGGACGTGGGGACGGGGACACGGGGATGGGGACATGGGGACGGGGACGTGGGGACAGGGATGTGGGGACGGGGACACAGGGACGTGGGGACGGGGACACGGGATGGGGACATGGGGACGGGGACGTGGGACAGGGATGTGGGGACGGGGACACAGGGACGTGGGGACGGGGACGTGGGGATGGGGACGTGGGGACGGGGACACAGGGACGGACACAGGGACATGGGGATGGAGACGGGGATGTGGGGACGGGGACGTGGGGACTGGGACACAGGGACATGGGGACGGGGACACGGCGATGGGGATGGGGACGTGGGGACGGGGATGGGGGACGGGGACACAGGGACGTGGGGACGGGGACACGGCGATGGGGATGGGGACGTGGGGACGGGGACCAGGTTGGGTCACAGAGTCGAGATGGGGACACGGGGGAGGGGCACACGGGGCCCGTGTGCCACTGGGGACGTCCCCAGGGCCACCGCCTCGTCCCCACGGTGATGCCCCGTCTGCCAGGTCTCCCTCGCCCCACGACGCGTCCCCAAAACCGCGGTCCCTGCATCTCCTCCCCCCGGCGCCCCCGGCCGCGTGGCCGAGGGTCTCCCTCGCCGTCCCCGAGGGACGCCCCCACCTCCCTCCGCCCCCGGCGTGTCACCCCCGCCCCACCCCAGGGCCGCGTCCCCGCAGGCGCCGCCACCGGCCGACCCCCTTTTCCTCCGCAGCTCGCCGCCGCCGGGACCGGCCGTCGCCGCCGAGCTGCTGCCGGGTGAGTCCTCGCCGTCGCGCCGGCGGCGCGGGCTGGGGGAAACCGAGGCACGGGTGACCCCCGCTGTCCCCCTCCCTTGCAGGTGAGGAGGAGGAAGAAGAGGTGGAGAGGGCGGCGGGAGGCGCCCCGCGTCCCTACCGCTGCGGCGACTGCGGCAAAGCCTTCGCCCAGAGCTCCAACCTCCTGAAGCACCGGCGGGTGCACACGGGCGAGCGGCCCTACCGCTGCGGCGAGTGCGGCAAGGCTTTCGGCTGGAGCTCGTCCTTGCTGGAGCACCGCAAGGGCCACGCCGGGGCCAAGCCCCACGCCTGCGGCGAGTGCGGCAAAGCCTTCAGCCGAGGGTCCACCCTCCTGGAGCACCAGCGGACCCACACCGGCGAGAAACCCTTCCGCTGCGGGCAATGCGGCGCCCGCTTCAGCCAGAGCTCCACCTTGGTCCACCACCGGCGGACCCACACCGGCGAGCGGCCCTACGGCTGCCCGAATGCGGCCGGGCTTTCGGTCGTAAGTCCACCCTGGCCACCCACCGGCGGACCCACACCGGCGAGCGGCCTACGGCTGCCCCGAGTGCGGCCGTCGCTTTGCCGTCAGCTCCGACCTGGCCAAGCACCGGCGGGGGGCCACGGCGGGCACCGGTGCCGGGACTGCGGCGAGCAGTTCGCCCGGCCGGCGGCGTTGGCTGTACACCGCAAGAAACATCACGGCAGCGACGGCAAGGACCGGGGCGACGCGGCCGAGGACCGCGACGACGGCGATGACCGGGGCGACGACCGGCCGCACCGCTGCGAGGAGTGCGGCCAGTCCTTCCGGCACGGCGGCACCTTGCTCCTCCACCGGCAGACCCACGCCGGCGCCTTCGCCTGCCCGCTCTGCCCCGAGCGTTTTGAGGGCAGCGCCCAGCTGGCCCGGCACCGCCGGCACCGGCACGGTCCAGCGGCCAAGCCCTACCGCTGCGAGGCTTGCGGCAAAGCCTACGCCCAGCCGGCCGGGCTGCGGCACCACCAGCCGGAGCAGCCGCTGGGATGTCCCCACTGCGGGGCCGCCTTCCTCTGGAGCTGCCGCTTGGCCCGGCACCTCCGGGCTTGCCGCCCGCCCGCCAAGCCCTACAAGTGCCCCGAGTGCGGCAAAGCCTTCGGGCAGAGCTCCAAGCTGCTCCGGCACCAGGTGACCCACACTGGGGAGAAGCCCTACAAGTGTCCCGAGTGCGGCAAGATCTTCAGCCAGAGCTCCAACCACCTGGCCGAGCACCGGCGGACCCACGGGGCGGGCGAGCGGCACTTCTGCCCGCTCTGCGGCAAGGGCTTTGCCCTTGGCTCCTACCTGGCCAAGCACCGGTTGACCCACACCGGCGAGCGGCCCTACCGCTGCACCGAGTGCGGGAAGGCGTTCCGGCAGAGCTCCAACCTCATCCAGCACCAGCGCACTCACACCGGCGAGCGACCCTACACCTGCGGGCTCTGCGGCAAGAGCTTCTGCCAGAACTCCCACCTGGCCAAGCACCGGCGCACCCACACCGGCGAGCGGCCCTACCGCTGCGGGGACTGCGGCAAGAGCTTCCGGCAGAGCGCCAACCTCCTGGAGCACCGGCACACCCACACCGGCGAGCGGCCCTACCGCTGCGCCCAGTGCGGCAAGACCTTCGGGTGGAGCTCGGCCTTCAGCAAGCACCAGCGCACCCACCTCGCCTGAGACCCCCGTCCACCCAGGCCGGGGCGACCGGCGTGGGCCAGCTCTGTCGGCGTGCCCCGAGGCCACGGCTTCGTCTTGGGGGACCACCCCGAGGTCCTCATGGTGCCCCGGGTCCATCACAGCACCCCGAGGCCACGGCTTCGTCTTGGGGGACCACCCCGAGGTCCTCATGGTACCCCGGGTCCATCACAGCACCCCGAGGCCACGGCTTCGTCTTGGGGGACCACCCCGAGGTCCTCATGGTGCCCCGGGTCCATCACGGCACCCGAGGCCACGGCTTCGTCTTGGGGGACCACCCCGAGGTCCTCATGGTGCCCCGGGTCCATCACGGCACCCGAGGCCACGGCTTCGTCTTGGGGGACCACCCCGAGGTCCTCATGGTGCCCCGGGTCCATCACGGCACCCGAGGCCACGGCTTCGTCTTGGGGGACCACCCCGAGGTCCTCATGGTGCCCCGGGTCCATCACGGCACCCGAGGCCACGGCTTCGTCTTGGGGGACCACCCCGAGGTCCTCATGGTGCCCCGGGTCCATCACGGCACCCGAGGCCACGGCTTCGTCTCGGAGGACCACCCCGAGGTCCTCATGGTGCCCCGGGTCCATCACGGCACCCGAGGCCACGGCTTCGTCTCGGGGGAACACCCCGAGGTCCTCATGGTGCCCCGGGTCCATCACGGCACCCGTGGCCACGGCTTCGTCTCGGAGGACCACCCCGAGGTCCTCATGGTGCCCCGGGTCCATCACGGCACCCGTGGCCACGGCTTCGTCTCGGAGGACCACCCCGAGGTCCTCATGGTGCCCCGGGTCCATCACGGCACCCGTGGCCACGGCTTCGTCTCGGAGGACCACCCCGAGGTCCTCATGGTGCCCCGGGTCCATCACGGCACCCGTGGCCACGGCTTCGTCTCGGAGGACCACCCCGAGGTCCTCATGGTGCCCCGGGTCCATCACGGCACCCGTGGCCACGGCTTCGTCTCGGGGGACCACCCCGAGGTCCTCATGGTGCCCCGGGTCCATCACGGCACCCGAGGCCACGGCTTCGTCTTGGGGGACCACCCCGAGGTCCTCATGGTGCCCCGGGTCCATCACGGCACCCGAGGCCACGGCTTCGTCTTGGGGGACCACCCCGAGGTCCTCATGGTGCCCCGGGTCCATCACGGCGCCCCGAGGCCACGGCTTCGTCTTGGGGGACCACCCCGAGGTCCTCATGGTGCCCCGGGTCCATCACGGCGCCCCGAGGCCACGGCTTCGTCTCGGAGGACCACCCCGAGGTCCTCATGGTGCCCCGGGTCCATCACGGCGCCCCGAGGCCACGGCTTCGTCTCGGAGGACCACCCCGAGGTCCTCATGGTGCCCCGGGTCCATCACGGCACCCGAGGCCACGGCTTCGTCTTGGGGGACCACCCCGAGGTCCTCATGGTGCCCCGGGTCCATCACGGCACCCGAGGCCACGGCTTTGTCTTGGGGGACCACCCCGAGGTCCTCATGGTGCCCCGGGTCCATCACGGCACCTGTGGCCACGGCTTCGTCTCGGAGGACCACCCCGAGGTCCGTTATGGTCCACGCCTCCATCTTGAGAACCACCCGTCCCCCCTGAACCCCTTCCCCCCGCCCCAAACCATGTCTCCTGCCCCGGGCGCGGCCCCCGGTCCCCACCCCACGCCCCGGCCCCCCTCCCTGTCCCCCCCCCCGGGGGGCGACGCCGAGGACCAGGCCCACCCCCACGTCCCCCAGCACCGGGGTCCCGCCTGGTGCCCACTCCGTCAATAAAGGGTGGTGAACGCTGCGGCGCTGCGTCCTGCTGGGGCTTACTGGGAGCACTGGGTGGGACTTCAAGGGGTACTGGGCGTACTGGGAGCACTGGGCAGGTTTGGGGGGGCTCTGGGGAGGGGCTGGGGGGCACTGGGGGTACTGGGAGCACTGGGCAGGTTTGGGGGACTCTGCTGAGGGATTGGGGGGCACTGGGTTTACTGGAAGCACTGGGCGGGTTTGGGGGGGCACTGGGGAGGGGCTGGGGGGCACTGGGGGTACTGGGAGCTCTGTGCAGATTTGGGGGGGCTCTGGGGAGGGGCTGGGGTGCACTGGGAGTACTGGGAGCACTGGGGAGGGGCTGGGGTGCACTGGGAGCACTGGGCAGGTTTGGGGGGGCACTGGGGGTACTGGGAGCACTGGGCAAACTTGGGGGGGCACTGGGGAGGGACTGGGGGGTACTGGGAGCACTGGGCAGGTTTGGGGGGGCACTGGGGAGGGATTGGGGGGCAGTGGGGGTACTGGGAGCACTGGGCAGGTTTGGGGGGGCTCTGGGGAGGGGCTGGGGGGCACTGGGGGTACTGGGAGCACTGGGCAGGTTTGGGGGGGCTCTGGGGAGGGGCTGGTAGGCACTGGGGGTACTGGGAGCACTGGGCAGGTTTGGGGGGGCTCTGAGGATGGATTGGGGGGCACTGGGGGAACTGGGAGCACTGGGTAGGTTTGGGGAGGCTCTGGGGAGGGGCTGGGGGGCACTGGGTGTACTGGGAGCACTGGGCAGGTTTGGGGGGGCTCTGGGGAGGGATTTTGGGGACACTGGGGTTACTGGGAGCACTGGGCAGGTTTGGGGGGCCTCTGGGCAGGTTTGGGGGGCCACTGGGAGTACTGGGAGCACTGGGCAGGTTTGGGGGGGCACTGGGCAGGTTTGGGGGGCCACTGAGGGTACTGGAAGTACTGGGCAGGTTTGGGGGTGCTCTGGGGAGGGGCTCGGGGGCACTGGGGGTACTGGGAGCACTGGGCAGGTTTGGGGGGGCACTGGGGAGGGGCTGGGGGGCACTGGGAGCACTGGGCAGGTTTGGGGGGGCTGTGGGGAGGGGCTGGGGGGCACTGGGGGTACTGGGAGTACTGGGCAGGTTTGGGGGGGCACTGGGGAGGTACTGGGGGGTACTGGGAGCACTGGGCAGGTTTGGGGGGACTCTGGGGATACTGGGAGCACTGGGCAGGTTTGGGGAGGCACTGGGGAGGGACTGTGGGCACTGGGGGTACTGGGAGCACTGGGCAGGTTTGGGGGGGCTCTGGGGCGGGGTTGGTAGGCACTGGGGGTACTGGGAGCACTGGGCAGTTTTGGGAGGGCACTGGGGAGGGGCTGGGGGGCACTGGGGGTACTGGGAGCACTGGGCAGGTTTGGAGGGGCTCTGGGGAGGGGCTGGGGGGCACTGGGGTTACTGGGAGCACTGGGCAGGTTTGAGGGGGCTCTGAGGACAGATTGGGGGGCACTGGGGGTACTGGGAGCTCTGGGCAGGTTTTGGCAGGGCACTAGGATACTGGGAACACTGGGCAGGTCTGGGGGGCTCTGGGGAGGGGCTGGGGGGTACTGGGAGTACTGGGAGCACTGGGCAGGTTTGGGGGGGCACTGGGGAGGGACTGGGGGGTACTGGGAGCACT
Source organism: Phaethon aethereus (assembly GCF_964289735.1). Classification (NCBI taxonomy): domain Eukaryota; kingdom Metazoa; phylum Chordata; class Aves; order Phaethontiformes; family Phaethontidae; genus Phaethon; species Phaethon aethereus. The sequence goes on along the minus strand of NC_138611.1, from coordinate 181,991 downwards.
GGGCAGGACTGGGGGGGCTCCTTTCACGTGCTGCCGGGGGACACGCGTGTGCTCGGCGTGTCCCCGGGAGCCTTTGCGGCAGGAAGCGCCGCTCTCCCGCCACCATTGTCCGCAGCGGCAAAGCGCCGCCGTTTTGGGTCGAAAACCGCCCGGATTGGGCCTGTCAGCGCCGGGGAGCCGCCGGGACGGGGTGAGGGTCCCCCCCGGGTTTTGGGGGAAAAAGGGGGAAAGCGGTTGGATCGCTGGGGCTGGGGGGGGGGCTGGTGGAGGGAGGGGTGTTTTGGGGCGAAAAAGGAGGAAAATGGGCCGGGGGGGGGATGTGCAGCATTAACCCCTCGCGGGCCCCGTGGTTTGGGGCGGAAAAGGGAAATTTGGCCGGTTCCGCCCGCTCGTGGGGCGAGCGGAACGAGCTCGTGGCGGGGGCTGTGTTTTGGGGTGAAAAGGCAGGAAAATGGGGCTGGTTCCTCCTGCGGGCGTGGGCTGCGGGATTAACTGGGGGGGGGAGTTTTGGGGCTAAATAGGGGGAAATCGGGCCGCTCGCTCGCGGGGGTGGGGTGCAGGGTTCACCCGGTGAACGCTCCCGGGAACCGGGGTGCAGGGGGGGATTTTGGGGCGAAAAAGCGGGGGATTGGGCCGGTTCCCCCGGGCGCGGGGGCTTGCCAGAGCCGCTAACGGCAGGGGGGTGCGTTTCGGGGCAAAACCGCCCGGTCTTGGTGAAAAGCGTTGGGCAGACGCCATTTCTTTATTTTTTTTCCCATTTATTGCCTTTTTTCACCCCCAATTCCAGCTGCTGCCCACAGCCGCCACCATGGAGCCCGGGGGGGAGCCGCGTCCTCGCCAGGACCGGGGTGACGGGGACGTCCCCGGGGACCCCTGCGCAGGTGAGGCGGGGGGACACGGGGACGAGCCGGGTGGGTGGCCCAGAGACCCCCCAGGAGATGGTCGTCTGCTGGGAATCGTCCTCCCCGGTGGAGGCAGCAACGGCCGGGAGATGTTCTCCTGCGCGGAATAACCTTCCGTGGTCGCTCCGCGCCGCGCCGGGAGACGTTCTTTGGAGAACATCCCCCCATGGTTGCACCGCGCCGCACCGGGAGACGTTCTTTGGAGAACATCCCCCCCATGGTCGCACCACGACACGCCAGGAGACGTTCTTTGGAGAACATCCCCCCATGGTTGCACCGCGACCCACCGGGAGACGTTCTTTGGAGAACATCCCCCCATGGTTGCACCGCGACCCACCGGGAGACGTTCTTTGGAGAACATCCCCCCATGGTCGCACCGCGACCCACCGGGAGACGTTCTTTGGAGAACATCCCCCATGGTTGCACCGCGACCCACCGGGAGACGTTCTTTGGAGAACATCCCCCCTTGGTCACACCGCGACGTGCCGGGAGACGTTCTTTGGAGAACATCCCCCATGGTTGCACCGCAACCCACCGGGAGACGTTCTTTGGAGAACACCTCCCCATGGTCGCACCGCGACCCACCGGGAGACGTTCTTTGGAGAACATCCCCCCGTGGTCGCACCATGACCCACCGGGAGACGTTCTTTGGAGAACACCTCCCCATGGTCGCACCGCGACGCACCGGGAGACGTTCTTTGGAGAACATCCCCCCGTGGTCGCACCGTGACCCACCAGGAATCGTTCTTTGGAGAACATCCCCCCTTGGTCACACCGCGACGCGCCGGGAGATGTCCTTTGGAGAACATCCCCCCCGTGGTCGCACCATGACCCACCGGGAGACGTTCTTTGGAGAACATCCCCCCCATGGTCGCACCACGACGCACCGGGAGACGTTCTTTGGAGAACTCCCCGTGGTTGCACCGCGACCCACCAGGAATCGTTCTTTGGAGAACATCCCCCCATGGTCGCACCGCGACCCACCGGGAGACGTTCTTTGGAGAACATCCCCCTGTGGTTGCTCAACGACCCACCGGACGTTCCTCTCCCAGGTGCCACGACGCCGGCCCGCGGCGGCGGTCACCCGCGTGGCTTCATCAACCTGCTGGGCCTCCTGGAGGGCGGCCGGCCGCCGCCCAAGCCCTACCGCTGCACCGAGTGCGGCAAGGCCTTCGGGCAGAGCTCCAACCTGATCGAGCACCAGCGCACCCACACGGGCGAGCGGCCCTTCACCTGCGGCCAGTGCCAGAAGAGCTTCGGCCGCAGCTCCACCTTGGCCGAGCACCTCCGCACCCACACCGGCGAGAAGCCCTACGCCTGCCCGGTCTGCGCCCGCGCCTTCAGCCGCAGCTCCACCTTGACCGAGCACCGCCGCACCCACACCGGCGAGACGCCCTACGCCTGCCCCGAGTGCGGGAAGACCTTCGGGCGGACCTCCAACCTGGTCAAGCACCTCCGGACCCACACCGGGGAGAAACCCTACGGCTGCGGGCGCTGCGGCAAGACCTTCAGCCTCAGCTCCAACCTGGTCAAGCACGAGCGGACGCACACCGGCGAGAAGCCCTTCTCCTGCGGGCTCTGCGGCAAGCGCTTCAAGAAGAAGACCCACTTGGCGTCCCACCAGCGCACCCACACCGGCGAGCGGCCCTACCGCTGCGGCGAGTGCGGCAAGGCCTTCGGGCAGAGCTCCACGCTCATCGAGCACCAACGGACCCACACGGGCGAGCGGCCGTTCCGCTGCGGCGCCTGCGGCAAGAGCTTCTGCGTCAGCTCCAACCTGGTCAAGCACCGGCGCATCCACACCGGCGAGAAGCCCTACGGCTGCGGGCGCTGCGGCAAGCGCTTCCGCTACAAGCCGCAGTTCACCCGTCACCTGAAGGGCCACCCCGACGGGGACCCGGCCTGCGGCCCGTAGGAGCCCCCCGGGGCGCCGGCGGCTCGGCGGCGGGGCCTGTCATGGCGGCGTCCCCGTCAGGAGCCGAGGGGACGCGCGGCGGCACGGCGGGGGGTCTAGCGCGCCGCGACCGATGCCGGGGGTGGACGGGGGACGCGCCGGGGAGCCGCCGGGGCGGGAGGGGCGGCGGTAGCGCCGCGGCACGGCACGGCGTGGGGAGCGCGGCGCCTGGCCAGCGCACCGCGGCCACCGCTGAGCGCCCAAACGGGAGAGCTGGGGACACCCTGGGGACACCCTGGGGACACCCTGGGGAGACCCTGGGGACACCCTGGGGACACCCTGGGGACACCTTGGGGACACCTTGGGGACACCCTGGGGACACCTTGGGGACGCCCTGGGGAGACCCTGGGGCCACCCTGGGGCCACCCTGGGGACACCCTGGGGACACCCTGGGGACATCTTGGGGACACCTTGGGGACACCTTGGAGACACCCTGGGGACACCTTGGGGATGCCCTGGGGAGACCCTGGGGCCACCCTGGGGCCACCCTGGGGCCACCCTGGGGACACCCTGGGGACACCCTGGGGACATCTTGGGGACACCTTGGGGACACCTTGGAGACACCCTGGGGACACCTTGGGGATGCCCTGGGGAGACCCTGGGGCCACCCTGGGGCCACCCTGGGGCCACCTTGGGGACACCCTGGGGACACCGTGGGGACACCTTGGGGCCACCCTGGGGACACCCTGGGGACACCTTGGGGACACCTTGGGGACACCCTGGGGACACCCTGGGGACACCGTGGGGACACCCGGGGGACCCGGGGGGGGCTGGGGGCCTCCGTGCTGCGTGGCACCTTCGTTAGCGCCCAGAGGGCGACAATAAAGGACCTGGAGCGTCGCCGTGGCCTGGGGGAGGCACCGGAGGGGGCACTGGGAGCACTGGGAGGACACTGGGAGCACTGGGAGGGACACTGGGAGGGACACAGAGGGGGCACTGGTGGTTACTGGGAGCACTGGGGGACACTGGGGGTGTCACTGGAGGCACTTGAGGGGGACTGGGGACACTGGGAGCACTGGGAGGACACTGGGTGGACTGGGGGGCACTGGGAGGGACACTAGGGTGATACGGGGTGGGAAGTGGGGGACACTGGGAGCACTGGGGGGACACGGAGGGGGCACTGGTGGTTACTGGGAGCACTGGGAGGGACACTGGGGCAGGACTGGGGGTCTCTGGGATGTCACTGGGGGCGCTGGAGTGGGACTGGGGGTTACTGGGATCACTGGGGGCCGGCCTGGGGTGGGACTGGGGGACTCTGGGGTGTCACCGGGGGCACTGGAGGGGGACTGGGGACACTGGGAGACACTGGGGCGATAGTGGGTGGGAAGTGGGGGACACTGGGAGCACTGGGAGGGACACTGGGAGGGACACGGAGGGGACACTGGTAGTTACTGGGAGCACTGGGGGACACAGGGGCGGGACTGGGGGGCTCTGGGGGTGTCATTGGGGGCACTGGAGGGGGACTGGGGGCACTGGGAGACACTGGGGGCCGGCCTGGGGTGGGACTGGGAGGGACTGGGAGCACTGGGCGACCGCGGCGGGCCGGCGCTCCGCTGTTTCGTAGCAACGGAGCCCCGCCTCTCCGCCCCCCTCGTCTCCTAGCAACGCGCGTCGCGCGCCCGCCAGCCCCCGTCGCGCCTCCTACGCCACTTCCGGCGCGACGGCCGGGGCGGGCGGACATGGCGGAGGCGACGGCGGCGGCCGCCCCGGCCGGCGGCCCCGCAGCGGGCACGGAGGCGGCGGCGGGTGGTGGCAGCCCTGAGGCCGGGCGGCCCCGCGGGGGAGGCCCCGAGGAGGCGGCGGCGGCGGCCGGACGGGTCCCCGCGGCCTCCTCGGCCTCGCCGCCGCCCCCGCCGCCGCCGCGGGAGGCGGAGGTGACGGTGGAGATCGGGGAGACCTACCTGTGCCGCCGGGCCGACGGCACCTGGCGTGAGTGCGGTCGTGGGGGACGCAGCGGGACTGGGACCGGTGCGGGAGCGGCACTGGGGTGAACTGGGATGCAAAGTGGCTCACAGCGGGACTGGGACCAGCGTGGGACTGAGGACTGGGGTGAACTGGGAGCAGTATGAATCTTGTCACAGCAGAGCTGGGCTGAACTGGGAATAGGAGAAGCGGGACCAGGCTGAATCCCATCACAGCGTGTCTGGGCTGGACTGGGAGAACTGGGACCAGTCTAAATCCCATTGCAGCAGGCCTGGGCGGCACCAGCACAGCTCCCTGTCCCCCTCACTGGTCGAAACTGGGAGAGGACTTGCTGGGCCGCTAACTGGTCCCAGTTCGCCCCCGCAGACTCGGCGGAGGTGATCCAGTCCCGCCTGAACGAGCAGGAGGGCCGCGAGGAGTATTACGTCCACTACGTGGGCTGTGAGTACTGGGAGGCACTGGGAAAAGGTTTCGGGGGGGGGAGGTGGTGGGACGCCCCCAAGCTGAGCTCCCAGTGCTCCCAGTTAACCGTCGGCTGGACGAGTGGGTGGACAAGAACCGTCTGGCGCTGACCAAGACGCTGAAGGAGGCCGTGCAGAAGAGCTCGGAGCAGTTCCTGGGCGAGCTGGCCGAGCAGCCCGAGCGCAAGATCACCCGCAACCAGAAGCGCAAGCACGATGAGATCAACCACGTCCAGAAGGTGGGGAGCACTGGGAGGCTGCTGGGAGGCACTGGGAGGGTGTTGGGGGGTGCTGGGGGGCTCTGGGAGCATGTTGGGGGGAGCAGGGAGGCTCTGGGAGAGTGTTAGGGGTGCTGGGAAGCACTGGGAGGGTGTTGGGGGCCACTGGCAGGCTGTTGGGCGTTGCTGGGAGCATGTTGGGGGGAGCTGGGAGGAACTGGGAGGGTGTTAAGGGGTACTGGGAGGGTGCCGTGAGGCACTGGGAGGCTGTTAGGGGTGCTGAGGGGCGCTGGGAGGGTGTTATGAGGTTCTCAGAGGTGGCTGGACAATACTGGGAAGAACTGGGAAGTGACTGGAGGGCACTGGGAGGGGGTGCCGGGGTCTCTGAGAAGTTGCGCCGGGCGTTACTGGGGCTTTACTGGGAGTTACTGGGAGCCCCTTTGCAGACCTACGCTGAGATGGATCCCACCACGGCGGCGCTGGAGAAGGAGCACGAGGCGGTGGGTCCCCGAGGGCCTGGGGGGGGGTCCCCGAGGGCCAGGGGAGGGTCCCCAAACCTGGGGTGACGCCGCGCGTCCCCCCGCGCCGCAGATCACCAAGGTGAAGTACGTGGACAAGATCCACATTGGGCACTTCGAGATCGACGCCTGGTACTTCTCCCCCTTCCCTGAGGACTACGGGAAGCAGCCCAAGCTCTGGATCTGCGAATATTGCCTCAAGTACATGAAGTTCGAGCGCACCTACCGCCTCCACCTGGTAAGGGGCACGCGTGTCACACGCCTGTGACGCCTGTGACGCACGTGTGACGCACGTGTGACGCGAGGGACACGCACACGGGGAGCCCGGGGCAGACCAAGCTCGGGATCTGCCGAGCACTGCCTCGAGGATGTGAGGTCTGAGCACATCTACGGGTCCAAGCGGGTAGGGGACGCGCGTGACGCACCTGTGACGCGCGTGGGGACGCGCGTGGCATGGGGGGGACGCGCGTGACCCTTCCCCAGGGCCAGTGCCAGTGGCGGCAGCCGCCGGGGCGGGAGATCTACCGCAAGAGCAACATCTCCGTCTACGAGGTGGACGGCAAAGACCACAAGGTACCAGGGTGTGACGTGGGGACGCGGCGGTGCCGCGTGACGTCGCGTGACGTCGCGTGACATCACGTGACACCCCTCCTTCCTCCCAGATCTACTGCCAGAACCTCTGCCTGCTGGCCAAGCTCTTCCTCGACCACAAGACCCTCTACTTCGACGTGGAGCCCTTCGTCTTCTACCTCCTGACCGAGGTGGACCGTCAGGGCGCCCACATCGTCGGTTACTTCTCCAAGGTACCGGGGTGGGGGGGACCCACGCGCGTCACCCGTCACCCGCGCGCGTCACCCGCGCGCGTCACCCCACAGGAGAAGGAGTCGCCCGACGGCAACAACGTGGCCTGCATCCTGACCCTGCCGCCCTACCAGCGCCGGGGCTACGGCAAGTTCCTCATCGCCTTCAGTGAGTTGAGGGGGGGGTCCCCAAAGAGGGGGGGGTCCCCAAATGGGGTGGGGGCCCCCCCGCCCACGCCTGGGTGCCCCCCCGGCAGGTTACGAGCTGTCCAAGCTGGAGAGCACGGTGGGGTCCCCCGAGAAGCCGCTGTCGGACCTGGGGAAGCTGAGCTACCGCAGCTACTGGTCCTGGGTGCTGCTGGAGATCCTGCGGGACTTCCGGGGCACCCTCTCCATCAAGGACCTCAGGTGGGCACCAGTAGCACCAGTAGCTCCCAGTAATCCCCCCCAGTACTCCCAGGACCCCCCCCCACTAACCCCAGTAACTCGGGGTCACAGGCGCTGCTGGAGAACCTGAGGCACTTCTGGGCCAGCCTCTCCAGCAGGGGCCTCAGGGGGCTCCAGGAGCCTCCCAGTATGACCAGTAGCCTCCCAGTATGACCAGTAGCCTCCCAAGAACACCAGAACCCCCCCCTGTGATTCCAGTAACCCCAGTAACGTGAGGTCACGGGTGCTGCTGCAGGTCCGGTGTGTCTTCCTGGGACCCTTCTCCATCCCTTCCCCGGGCTCCCCAGTACCCCCTCCCAGTGCTCCCAGTAACCCCGCCCTGCCCCTCCAGCCAGATGACCAGCATCACCCAGACCGACATCATCAGCACCCTCCAGTCCCTCAACATGGTCAAGTACTGGAAGGGGCAGCACGTCATCTGCGTCACCCCCAAGCTGGTGGAGGAGCACCTCAAGAGCGCCCAGTACAAGAAGCCGCCCATCACCGGTGCGTCGTTAACCCCCTGCCCTTAACGAGCTCCCCACCCCTGCTCCGGGGGTGCCCCCCAACTCCTTCTGCCCCCCCTCGCTGTCTTCTCCCAGTCGACTCCATCTGCCTGCGCTGGGCCCCGCCGAAGCACAAGCAGGCCAAGGTGGCCAAGAAGTGAGGATGCCATCGCTGTGGCGAGTTGTGGCTGGGCTCAGCCTCCCCACGCACCCAGCAAGGACTTGGGGGGGGCTCCCCACGTCCCCCACCCAGCGTGGGGTGCCCCCCAGCACGGATAAAGGAGCAGGTGGAGGTGGGGTGCTCGGGTGGTTTATTGCGGGGGACGTGGGTGCCCCAAACTGTCATGGGTTAGCCAGAGCCATGGTGGGTGGTGGCGTCCCTCGTGGGTGCCAAGTTGGGGTTCCATGAGCCATTTTGGGTGCCAAGTTGGGGTCCCGTCAGCCATCTCGGGTGCCAAGTTGGGGTCCCATGAGCCGTTTTTGGGTGCTGTTGGCCATCTTGGGTGCCAAGCTGGGGTCCCATGAGCCATTTTGGGGGGCTGTTGGCTACATCAGGACGCTGCGATCCACCTTGGGTGCCACGAGCTGTTGTGCGTGCCACCAGTCACTTTTGGGTGCCAGCACCCCTCACGGGTGCCGCCATCGCTCACGGGTGCCGACGCAGGGCGCCGACTGGGGGTCCCAGGAGTCAGTTGGGGTGCCCCCCGCCCCGCGGGGCGCTCAGCGGAGGCCGAGGGGCAGGAGTAGCCCCAGCAGGAGCAGGAGGGGGCCGGGGCGCGCGGCGGGGTGCGCGGCGCCGGCGCCGCCGCCGGCGGGGGGCAGGGGCCGGGGCCAGCCTGCCGCCGCGTCCCCCTCCTCGCAGGGGCCTTCGTCCTCGTCCTCGTCCCCGGGCGGGAGGCGGGGGTGGCGCAGGGGGGCCTCGGGGACGGCGGCGGCGATCCAGGCGGCGTGGGCGGCGGCGCGGGTGTAGACGCCGGGGCGGCCGGGCAGCCCGCAGGCCTCCCCCCAGCTCACCACCCCCGCCAGCAGCCAGGTGTCCCCCACCCGACAGGACAGGGGACCCCCGGAGTCGCCCTGCGGGGAGACGGCGGCGTTACGGGGCGGGGGGGGACACACGGGGGAGATTTGGGAGGGGGGACCGCGGCCAGGGCGCGGCGGCACCCACCTGGCAGGCGTCGCGCTGGCCCTGGGGGAAGCCGGCGCAGAGCGTGTCGGCGGCGGGCGGCCCCAGCCCCCCCGGCCCCCCCGGCCCCCCCGGCCGCGCGTAGAGGCAGCGGCAGCGCCGGTGGCTGAGGAGCGGCACCTCCAGCTGCTGCAGCGTCTTGGGGGGCGGCAGGGGTCCTGCGGGGACGCCCCGGTGACGAGGGTGGCCCCGGCCCCCCCGGCGGGGAGGGAAGTGCCACCGCCACCGGTGACAACAGCGTGACGACGGTGTCCCCGAGCCCCATGGGTGCTCCCCAGCACCACCAGAGCCCGTGACAAGTGTCCCCAACCTGTCCCTGAGCCCCACAGTGCTCCCCAGTGCCACCAGGGCCCGTGACAAGTGTCCCCGAGCCCCACGGGTGCTCCCCAGTGCCACCAGGGCCCGTGACAAGTGTCCCCAAGCCCCACGGGTGCTCCCCAGCGCCACCAGACCCCGTAACAAGGGTCCCCAACCTGTCCCCGAGCCCCACAGGTGCTCCCCAGTGCCACCAGACCCCGTGACAAGTGTCCCCAACCTGTCCCCGAGCCCCATGGATGCTCCCCAGTGCTACCAGGGCCCGTGACAAATGTCCCCAACCTGTCCCTGAGCCCCACAGTGCTCCCCAGTGCCACCAGGGCCCGTGACAAGTGTCCCCGAGCCCCACGGGTGCTCCCCAGCGCCACCAGACCCCGTAACAAGTGTCCCCAACCTGTCCCCGAGCCCCACGGGTGCTCCCCAGTGCCACCAGACCCCGTGACAACTGTCCCTGAGCCCCACAGGTGCTCCCCCACACCACTGTGCCTGGTGACAACTGCGTGTCCCCCCCGCCGCCCCCGGGTGACACTGACCGGCGGTGCGGACGTCCCCCCAGCCGGTGACGGTGCAGTTGGTGCCGGGGGGGAAGCGGACGGCAGGGCCGGGCAGGCAGATGGGGCGCACGAGGCGGGTGGGGGTGGCCGGGGGGTCCAGCCGGGCCAGCGCCAGGTCCCCGGCGATGTCACCCTGCTCCTCGGTGATGTCCCCGTCGCGGTAGGCAGGGTGGCGGGTGACAGCGGCCACCCGCCTCACTTGGGCGTCGGCGGGGGGGGACAGGAGCTGCAGGGCCCCCAGCGTCACCCGGTACTCGGAGACAGGGTTCTCCCTGCGGGGGGGGGGGGCTCAGACACTGGGGACACCCCTCCCCCCCCGCCCCGACACCAGGGTCCCCCCCCGGGGCAGCTTTGGGGGGGTATGGGGGTCCCAGGGGGGTTTACGGGGGGTCCCAGGGTGGGCTGGGGGGAGGATTGTTTGAGGGTGCAGGGCAGGTGGTTGGGGGTCATAGGGACGTTGGGGGCTGGTGGGGGGTGTCCTGGGGGGCCCGGGAGGCGTTCCAGGGTGCTGGGGAGGATTTGGGGGTCCTAGGAGGGTGTTTGGGGATGCGGGGGAGCGTTTGGGGGTCCCGGGGGTCGCAGGGGATTATTCGGGGGGGTTACTCACGGCGGGAAGCAGTGCGCGGCGGTGAGGACCCAGGCGGGGGCGATGAGGGAGCCCCCGCAGACGTGACGCCCCCGGAAGGCGACGCTGACCTGCCAGGGCCACTGCCCCGCGCGCGCCCCCGCGCCCCCCACCACCCGCCTGCGCACGGGGGTCCCGCACGGCACTGGGGAGAGAGGGAGTGGGCGTCAGGGACCCCCGCCTCCGGGAACCCCGGCACCCCCCCCCCGCCACGCCGCAGGACCCCCGCCCCAAACCACGGGACCCCCCCACGCGCACTGTGGGGACGCCGATGTGCGGGTGACATCGCGCCCGGGGGCGTGTCCCCCCCCCTCACCTGAGTCATCCGCGGCCACCGTCCCCCCGTGACCTGTGGCGGAGAAGGCGATGACGTCAGAGCTACCTTGGGGACACGGCGGGGGGGGGGGGGACACCCAGGCATCCGGGAGGGGACCCAGGCATCCGGGGCCGCCGCCCCCCTCGCCGGGGCGATGGCCGAGCCGGAAAAACCTGCCCCGAGGAATGTGTCCCGCGGGGACGTGGGGTGTGATCCCCCACCCCGCGTCACGCCTCCGTGTCCCCTTGCGTCCCTCCACACCCCCCCGTGCCCCACACATCCGCCCCCCCCCGTCGCCCCCCAAACGCTCCGTGTGCCCCGCAGACCCCCCCCCCGGCCCCCCGCGCCCCCTCTCTGCGTGCCCAGACCCCCCCCGGCCCCTCACACCGCCCTGTCCCCCCGGCCCCCCCGGTCCCCCCACCTCCCGTGTCCCCTCATCTTCCGCCACGTCCCCCCGCGCGCCCCCCCCCACGCTTCCCCGTGACCCGCCGGTGTCCCCTCAGCCCCCCGCCCCTCACCCTGGGGCGGCAGCAGCGGCAGCAGCAGCAGCAGCAGCAGCGGCGGTACCGGCAGCGGTACCGGCAGCGGTACCGGCAGCGGTACCGGCAGCCCCGGGCCCGGCCCCCGCCGCCCCATCGCGCTGTGGCCGCTGTGGCCGCCCCGCGCCGCCGGCACCTGCCCGACCCCGCCCCGCCCCCGGCCCCGCCCCCCCGCCCACCTGTACGGGCACGCCCCCACCCAGCCCGCGCTTTACCCAGGCCTGGCCACGCCCCCGCCCGGCCACGCCCCCGCCCTTACAGGGACCCCGTCCATAGGGGCTCCCGCGGGACCTATAGCACAGCCCCCCGCCCCCATCACCTATACGGGCCCCGACCCCCGCCCTATAGAACTCCAGGTGCCCTATAGAGCCCCTATGGCCGCTCTACAGCATCCCCCCGCCCCCCCCAGGGGCACCAGCCCCTAAGAACCCCCCTCCCCCTTCCTATAGGTGCAGCACCCCCTACACCTGTAACTGCCCCTATAGCCCCCCCCCCCCCCAAGTGTTCCTATAGGTACCCCCGCTCCCAGCCCCTGCCCCCTGAGTCACGGGCTCGGGCAGGGGCCCGGCCCCACCCTGGGCCACGTCAGGGCCTAACGAGGGGGTTAACGAGCACCTTACGGAGGCCGGAAGCGCCTCATTAGGGCGCGTTCACTCTGAAGTCTAATGAGGGCAAGCAGGAGCCGCCCCCCCCGCCCCCCCCCCCAAGCACCAGACAGGGCCATGTCGTCCCCCCAAGACTTTTAATGGGGGGCGTGGGGGAGGGGGGGGGAGGGTTAAAAGCGGGGAGACCCCGCGGGGGGTGGGGCTGGCCGGCCCCAGGGGTGGGGCACCAAATAAAAAACATGGGGGAGGGGAGGGGGCGTGGGGCACACTCAGTAGGGCCTCTCGCGGCGGTCCTGCCGGTGGTCGCCCCTGCGGAGAGAAGGGAGAGGCGTCAGTAGGGACCAGAGTTAACTGACCGTCAGTAGCGGCCAGAGTTAACACTGACACTCAGACCTTGGCTTTTGCCGGAGACCATCAGTAGGGGCCAGAGTTAACAGCGGCCACAAGCAGCACCCAGCTATCAACCATGACCGTCAGCAGGCCCCAGAGTTAACGCGCTGCCCCCAGCAGCCTGCAGCAATGCAGCGTTCACTCTGGGACGTAACAATGGCAGCACCACCAAGCGGTTGCGAAGGGCAGCACGAGCCTCCTGACACCGCTCCCCACAAGCCAGCAGTAGGCTCCAGCGTTAACCGTGCCGAACGGGCCCGAGTCAAGGGTGCTCAGCAACCTCCAGCGAGAAGTCTCCAACACCTCCGCATGGCAGCGTGCAGTGTTAACTCTGGAACCTACCGATACACACCCTACTCCCAGAGCTCTCAGAGCCGTTATCGCTAGGTTTCAGAGTTAACAGAGCCCCGAGGAGGAGAGGGGGGCCCCGTCAGCCATCTCACCTGGAATCCATCTTCCCCGGCCCGAAGCCGCCTCGGTCGCCGCCTCTCCCTCCGCGGAAGCCGCCCCTGTCTCCGCCCCGGCCGCCCCTGTAACCGCCGCGGTCGAAGCCTCCGCGCCCGCCGCGGCGCTCCTCGCCGAAACCGCCGCCGCCGCCACCTGCGGGTAAGAAAAGCCGGGGCGGGGGGGGCGGCGGAGGAGGCGCGATGAGGTCAGGAGGCGGGCGCGGCGCCCCGCCCCGCCGGACCCCCGGTATTTACCCATGTGGTTGCCGCCGCGGCCGCCCCCGGGGTATTTGCCCATGTGGGGCCCGCCGGGCCCGTCGGGCTTGGGGCCTTGCACTGGTTGCACTCGTTGCGCCACGAGAAGTTCATGTTCTCGCAGGCCCTGCGGGGCGCGAAAAAGAGAGACCGATGAGGTCACGGCCCCGCCCGGTCCCCTCCCAGCTCGGCCCAGTTTATCCCAGTTCCCAACCACTCACGGGTTGGGGCACTTCCAGTCGCCGGCGCGCTGCTGGCCGCCGCCGCCGCTGGGGAAGCCGCCCCGGTTGCCGCCGCCGGAGCCGCTGTTGCCGCCGCCGAAGCCGCCGCGACCCATGGGGCCTGGAAAAGGGGGTTTTGGGGTGAAAAAGCGGGATTTAGGGATCACCCAAGCGCGTCCTCCCTCGCTCACCTCCCCGGCCGCGGCCGCCCCGGCCGCCCCCGCCGCCGCGGTTGAAGTCGGCGCGGCGGGTGGCGAAGGACACCTTGATGGGGTTGCCAGAGAATTCTTTGCCTAAAAACAGGAGAATTGAGCCCAAAAAGTGGTCGGGGGGGGGGGGGGGGGGGGGGTGTTTCCCGGGGGGTTTCGTCCTACCGTCGAACCAGTCGATGGCGGCTTTGGCGGAGGGGGGGTCGTCGAAGGAGACCGTGGCCTCCCCCTTCAGCTTGCCCGTCTCCCGGTCCGTGTAGAGGTTGATCATAGGCTGCCCCGTCTTCTTGTTGGTCTGGGAAAGAGAACACGCTAAGGACACGCTAAGGACACGCTAAGGACACGCTAAGGACACGCTAAGGACACGCTAAGGACACGCTAAGGACACGCTAAGGACACGCTAAGGACACGCTAAGGACACGCTAAGGACACGCTAAGGACACGCGTGATCCAGAGTGGCCCCCCCCGGGGCTGGTCTTGGGGTGAAACATGGGGCTAAGGATGCGCACCAGCACGTGAAGGACACGCTAAAGACACGCAGCAACATGTGAAGGACACGCTAAGGACACACCAACACGCTAAGGACACACCAACACGCTAAGGACACACCAACACGCTAAGGACACACCAACACGCTAAGGACACGATACACCGAGGACACGTTAATGACACGCAACTGCACCATCCCCTCGGCCACGGCTTTATAACTCGCCGAGACACTCAACAACACACCAAGGACATGGGAGAACACGCCACGGTCACATGCCGCCACGCTAACGAGCCGGCTCACCTTAATGATGCCGATCTGCTTGAAGTAGTCGGCCACCGACTCGATGGTGACGTTCTCGCCCAGCCCCTGCACGAAGATGGTGTTGTTGTCCGAGTTATCCTGCTCGCCTGCGGGGGAGAGCTCGTTAGCGCCAGCCTTCATTAGCCCTCATTGGCCTCTACCCCGCCCACCAGCCCACCCCTCCCCTCATTAGCCCACCCTCATTAGCACCTTTCCCTCAATAACCTCATCACCCCCCTCCACCGCTTTAATCCCCTTCCCGCACGTCAGCCCCCTCGTTAGCCCGCGCCTCGTTAGCCCGCGCCTCGTTAGCCTCCCCCCGCCCTTACCAGGATCATGCCGAGGCCCTTGGTCCCGGGGTCCTATCGGCACATGCAAAAATTAAAAGGCAAAGCATTAATTAGCCCGCAGGGAGGGGGGGAGCACACACCCCGTCCCCTCCCCACCCCCAAACCCGCCAGAATAGGGAAAAAACGGGGGAAAAACGCCTTTTTCAGCCCACACCCCTTTTTGGGGTGAAAAACCACCGTCTGAGCACCTACACACACTCCGGTTGTCACTCGCTCCCAAAAAACGGGGGCCCCCCCCCGAGGCCACCAATTCCAGAGTTTTCACCCCAAAACCGAGGCGCCACCTCTGCTCGTCGCCCCCGGGGTGGCACTTTTTGGTACTTTTGTCTCAAAACACACTTTTTTTCGCCTCAAAACACCACCAGCAATGCCCCGGTTCAGCAAATCCCTCCAAAACGGTGTGAGAACTCTCAAAGATGGGTAAAACCAAGACACTCCGTTTTCGGTCGGTACACTGCAGCGCTCACCACCTCACCGCTCCCCGTTTGGGGGCAAAAACGGCAATTTGACCATTTTCACACGTATTTTTTTCCTCCATTAACCTCAGGTCACCGGCACTTCACACAAGCCCCAAAATCATCGGGTTTTTTTTTTTTTTTTTCCTTGTTTTTCCCCCAGAACCAAAACTTCGCACCAAACCTCAGGTTTTCCGATTTTTTGTTTTGTTTTTAAAGCCACATGCAACCGTTTTGCTAAAAACCAGCGTTTTCACCCCCCGAAAAGAAAAAAAAAACCAAAAAAAGAAAACACCACTTTGCCAAGAGTCGAGATTTCCCCGTTCCGGCCTTTTTTTCCGCCTGCGGTCACCACGTGCGTGTTGGTTTGGGTTTTGTTTTGTTTTTTTCCTCCAGTTTGCCCCCAAAAAATGACTTTTTGTTTTGTTTTGTTTCAACACCCAAGATGCAGCCCGATGATGTCGCCTCCGGCCGGCCGCCGCAGCTCTTTTTTGGGGCTTTCTCACCCCAAAACGCCCCCGACCAGGCTGTTGCGGAGAGAAGGGGTTAAAAAACAGACACTTTTTTTTTTTTTGGGTTCAAATGCCGAACTCTTGGGACTTACCACCGAATTTATTGAAGCCACCACGCTCACCACCGCTGAGGAGATAAATTGGAAGATAATGAGGTTTTTTTTATCCCCTGCCTAAAAAGAGGGGGGCAGTTTCGGGGCAAAACCAGCGCTTTTGAGCAGTTTCCTCCTTCCTGAGCCCCCCTCTGTGGATTGGGGGGGCCGGGGGTGCTTGGGGGGGCTGGGGGTCTCCATCCACCGGCGACGTTTCATCTCGGACGCAGCAGCCGGGCGCTCTCCGGCCCCGCCGGGGGGGGGGATCCAAAAATCATTAAAAACCCCAATTTTTCCTTTTTTTAAAGGGGGGCACCCCCCCCGCTTTCAGCCGAGCCCCCCAGCGGGAGCGTCTCTCCCTCCCCACCACTCGTCGTCGCTTTTCCCCCCTCATTCCTGTAGCTTTTTTGGGAGGGGGGGGCCCTTTGCGTGTTTGTTTGTTTGTTTTTGCACTTTTCACCCTTTCTGCCTTTTTTTAACCCAAAAAGAGCGGAGAATTGCGAAAGTTTCGCTGCCTTTCACACCTGCAGCACACAAAACGCAGAGTTTGTTAACAGGCACAACAGCAGCGGCAAGACAAACAAGCAACCGCGGCTCGCCCCCGCCGATACTCACCTCTCGCCGCCCCAAAAAGCGGCTTTTTCAGCCTAAAAGCGGGGGGGGCGACACGCGCACAAACCCAAAACCTGCTTTTTTTTTTGTGTGTGTGTCTTTAAAACCACCATTATCGTATTTTTGGGGGGCATTTCCTCCTCCCTTCGTGCACCGGGACACCACAAAGACACTCCACTCCAGGTTATCACCCGTCATTCAGTGTCAAACAGCTCCCAATATCCAAAACCGGCGGGTTTTTTTTCCCCCAAAATCAACATTTTTCTTTTCTGCAGTGACCTCAAAAAGAACCATTTTACCCTTTTTTTTTTTTTTTTAACCCGGGGCACACGCCCCCACCGTGACCAGAGCCGGCACCGGAGGCTACAAGTGACCTTGGCAACCAGGTTTGCTGAGTGGTTTTGTCTCATTTTTTCCCAAAAAACACCTTTTCCCCCCTATTCCAGAGGGGGTCTTACCACTTCAGGCGCCTCCAAGCACCCCCGCCGGGCACCTCGCCCTGTTTTGTTTTTTTTTTTTAGGGGCGCTTGCGCCGATTTTGGTTAAAACCCACCCGAGCAGGGGGGGTACCGACCGGCACCGTCCAGGGGGATGCTCACCTCCCCTCTCCCCTGTCTCCTCTCCCAAGTTTTGGGGGGTCTTTTGGCCGCTCCCCGACCACCCCCCCCAAACTGCCGTCCCCCGACACCTACCCGAGGTTGCCTCCGCGGCCGCCCCGGCTCCCGCGGCCCCCGCGGTCGTAGCCACCTCGGCCGTAGCCGCCCCGGCCGCGGCTCCGCTCCTGCTGTCCGCCCCCGTAGTTGCTCTGCTCCTGGTAACCACCACCGCCGCTGCTCATGGATGACTGTTCCTGCCCGTAGCTGTTGGCTACAACCGCAAAAACAACAATTAAAACACAAAAAATGAAGGATTTGCCCCCAAAATGGCACCACCGTGACCACCCGCCGTGCTCACATCCGCTGCCGCCCCCGCTGTTGTACTGGTTCTGCTGGCTGTAGCTCTGGGGTGGGTTGTAGGACGACTGCTGACTGTAGCTCTGCTGCTGCCCACTGTAGCTCGACTGTTGGTTATAGCCGCCGCTGGGGGGCTGGCCATAGCTGGAGCTCTGCGAGCTGCTCCCATAGCTGCGGGGAACAAAAAATAAAACAGATAGTCATCCAAAAGCTGGTTTTTCACCCAAACGGCGGTGTCGCCGGGCGGCTGCTGCCTACCTGCCGGTGGAGGAGCTGGCCGCCGGCGGCTGGGAGTAGCTGGGGTAGGAGGAGGGTTGCCCGTAGGAGGTCTGCGAGCTCTGCCCGCTGCCGTAGCCGCCGGTGCTGCCGTAGGCTTGGGGGGTGGACTGGGTGCTGTAGCCTGGAGGGGGAGCAGAAAATGAGGTGAAACACCCCCCCCCAAAATACCCAGTGGGGTACAGGGGTGTGCTGGGGGGCCGGCTTACTGCTCTGGGTCTGGCCGTAGGAGGAGCTGTAACTGTTCTGGCCGTACGCGGAGGTGTCAGTCGACTGGCTGTAGCCACTGTAGCTCTGCTGGCCGTAGGGCTGGCTGCTCTGCTGTGAGTAGCCCTGACTCGGCGGGGTGGGGTACGCCCCGTAGCTGCCGCAGAAAGCGGAAAAAACCCCAAACCATATGAAATCCCTGCAAACACACCCTTTTTCTGATGTATTTCTAAGGGTCAAGGGGTTGACTACAGGGAGGGAGTGGGGGGGCCGTACCTCTGCGTCGCCGTCTGGCTGTAGTCTGTGGGAAGAAATCCCCCCCCAAAACCGTTAGCTGTGTGAATAAGGGTATGGATCCGCGAATATAAACGTATTTAGACTATACGGGCTCAAAATTTTAAGTTACTTATCATCGCAATGCACGGCGAGCCAAGCTCAGGCACCAGATTGAGGGGTACATATCCCACTCAAAAGACCTAAGCACCGATTGTAAGAGCAAATACCCCCGAAATAACAAATTCAGCCATATGGGCGTAAAAACGAAGGCAAGCAGAGCCGTTTCCCTCAAACGCCGCGCAACAAAAGGGGGCCTGGGCCCCCTCAGGAGCTCCCCGCCGCAAGATGGCGGCTCTTTGCCTCTTCCCGCCTCGCAGCGGAGCAGCTGCCGCCAGCGTTGAAACAAACTGAGAGCCCGTTACCCAAAACAAAGGGTTTAGGCCCACCCGAGCGGCGCCGGGCTCCCCGGGGGGGGCCGTTTTCCGCCTCCATGAGGTATTTACCCACCCCGGGGGGTCTCTCACAGGCGAAGACCCGGATGAGGGACTGCGGCAGCGCTAGCGCGCATGCGCCGCGCGCAACCCGGGCGGGCGCGCCCGCCCCCCCGCGCATGCGCAGTCCGCCCGGCGCACAAAATGGCGGCCGCGGTGGCGCAGCTGGAAAAGCCGCGCCCCTCCCTCGGCGCACAAAATGGCGGCCGCGGGGGGGGGGGCGCTTTAACGGGCCCCGTTATACCGCCGGGGGGGGGGGGGAGGGGGGGGCACCGCGACCCCTCAAACATCCACGGGTCCTATTAAAAAAAAAACCACCCCAAAACCAGAACTATTTTGCCTTAAATTGTAGTTTTACGGCCTAATTTTCTTACACGCCGCGGCGCATCCGGGCGCAGCGCTTTGTCCGCACCCCCCCCCTCCCGCGACCACTCTTACAGCTACAAAAAAAAAAAAAAAAAAAAAAAAAAAAGCCTAAAACGGGGTGCAAAACCTGCGGCGGGATAAACGTGAATGGCTAGCAAATGAAAAATGATGGAAAGATTAATTTTAAACAAGGAAAAAAAAAAAATACACACACAGCCCGGGGCATCGCGGAAATGGGCTCATCATCAAATCACAGCCCGCCCCAACAGCGCCAGTAGTAACAGTTTCGGAGCTACGCGGTTACCGAAACGCGAACAGCAAACCCGCTCATTTTAAGGAACGTGTTTTTAAAAATTACAATGAAAGCGGCATCGCCGTTACAGCCCCTCCCGCTGCGGGGGGCCTCTAGGACACCCCCCCACCCACCCCGGGCCCGCCGTACCCGCCCCACACACCCTCCCCAGGCTCCCCGCGGCTGGGGGGGGGCTCTGGGGCCCCTCCCGAGGCTGCTGGGGGGGGGTGGGCCCCAAGACACCCCCCCTTCCATGCCCCCCTCGGGCTGCCCGCCGGTGTTGCGGGGGCTGCAATACCCCCCCCCCGGGCCCACGCCCGAGCTGTAGGGACCCGCCCCGGGATGCGAGGCGGCCTGCAGGGCCCTGCCGGTCC
Organism: Phaethon aethereus; assembly: GCF_964289735.1. NCBI lineage: Eukaryota > Metazoa > Chordata > Aves > Phaethontiformes > Phaethontidae > Phaethon > Phaethon aethereus. The sequence continues at coordinate 162,579 of NC_138611.1, read as the reverse complement.
CCCCCGCCCGGTACCGTTGGAGGCCATGGCGGTGCCGCCCTGCTCCGCCGCTTCCCCTCCACGTGGCGCCCGCACTGCGCCCCCGGCCGCCTGCCCGCCCTTTATAGACTCCGCCGGCGCGTGCCACCGCCGGGGGGGGGGTGAGTGTGTTCGTGGGACTCTCTTCCCCCTCCCCTCCCTCTGCCTTCGCGGTGGTACGGTCCGCGGAGAGGCGGGGCCAAGGGGCTGCGGGGGCGGGGAGAAGGGGGTGGGCGGAGCCATCGGGGGCGCGCGGCCCTGTGGGCTCCCCGGCGGCCGCCCCGCCCGCACAGGGACCCTATAGGAACCCTATAGCGGCGCCCGCCAGCCGCCGCTCCGCCATAGGTACCCTATAGCGATCCCCACCACAGTCCGCTCCTTCGTAGAGGGAGATCCTAGAGAAGTGCTGTAACGACCCCCCCCCCGCCTCCGCTCCCTCAGGAACCCTATAGAACCACCCCAGCCACACCCCCCAGCCCCTGCTCCCTCATAGGGACCCTATAGAAACCCCACAGGGGCCCCCCCAGCCTCTGCTCCACCCTAGGGACCCTACAGAAACCCCACAGGGGCACCCCCCAGACTCTGCTCCACTACAGGGATCCTGTAGAGCACCTATAGAGCACCCATAGACACTCTCTACCCTATCCAAACCCATATGGCATTTACAACAGACCCCGCCACTCTATAGGCACCCCCTCCCCACCCGGAGCCGGATGGGGGTGGCGCCTATGGGGCCCATGCTGGCTCTGATGTCATGCGGGCCAGGCTTGGCCAACCCCAAAGGTCAGCGCTAAAATACCCGGAGGTCTCTATAAGGGCTATATAGGAGCCATATAGGGGCCGGGAGCAGGTAGGGAGGCAGCGGGAGTGGGCGGCTGTAGGGTTGGCACAACCTGGGGGGCTCTACAGGGTCTGGGCCCAGCCCCCTATAGGGCGTGGGGGGGCCAGTGGGACAGTATAGGCAGCGAGGGGACCCTATAGGGCTGAGCCTCCGCAGGCAGCGGATCCCTATAGCGCTGGGGACTCGCATACGGGGAGCCTTCGGTACCTTCCGTAGGGCCGAGCCCCATTCGTGGCCTCTCTGCTGTCTCCTATAGAGCCGAGCCCCACGCTGGGACCCCCTCCAGCACCTCCTATAGGGCCGGGCACCCACGTCACGGGGAGCCTCCACCGTCACCTATAGGGCCGACCCCCCGGCGCGGCGCAGGCGGGTGGCCATGTCGCGGGCGCAGGTGCGGGCGCAGGGCCGGGAGCTGGAGCGGCGGCTGCGGCGGGCGCCGGGCCGGGCGCTGCTGGCGGGGCTGCGGGAGGCCGGGGCGCTGACGCCGGCCGAGGCGGCGGCGCTGGGACCCCCGGGGGGCCGGGGCTGGGCGCGGCGGCTGCGGGCGCTGGCGCTGGCCCGCGGCGAGGAGACCTGCCGGGCGCTGCTGCGGCTCCTGGCGCGCCTGGAGGAGCCGGGGCCGCTGGGTGAGTCGTCGCGGCGTCCGCGTGTCCCCCGGCCCCTACGCGGCGGCGCCGCCCTATAGGCGACACCCCTATAGGCGTGCCTGCGTCCCCTATAGATTTCTACAAGCGCGACGCCGAGCCGTCCCACCGCTCCGACTGCCCCTGCTGTCACCCGCCGCCCGAGGGGGACGGGGGGGGCCCCCAGGAGGAGGAGGGTGGTGAGGAGGAAGATGGAGGCCCTGAGGAGGAGGAAGGTGAGGAGGAAGATGGAGGCCCTGAGGAGGAGGAGGGTGGTGAGGAGGAAGATGGAGGCCCTGAGGAGGAGGAAGGTGAGGAGGAAGATGGAGGCCCTGAGGAGGAGGAGGGTGGTGAGGAGGAAGATGGAGGCCCTGAGGAGGAGGAAGGTGGTGGAAACCTTGAGGCAGGTGATGGCGAGGAGGAGGATGGAGACGCTGGGGAAGAGGAAGGAGGTGACGCCGAGTGACGCTAAGGGGGGAAAGATGGAGACCTCGAGGAGGAGGAGGGTGGTGCGGAGGAAGAGGAGGAGGATGGGGAATATGGAGGCGCTGAGGAGGGAGGTGATGGAGACCCTGAGGAGGAGGATGGTGATGAAGATGGAGGCCCTGAGGAAGAGGAGGGAGGTGACACTGAGGGGGGAAGACGGAGGCCCCCAAGAAGGAGGAGAGTGGTGAGGAAGAAGATGGAGACCCTGAGGAAGAAGGTGGTGGAGGCTCTGAGGAGAACGATGGCAATGGAGACCTTGAGGAGGACGGAGACCAGGAGAAGAAGGATGGTGACGAAGATGGAGACCCCGAGGAGGAGGAGGAGGATGGAGACCGCAAGGATGATGGTGACGGAGACGCTGAGGAGGAAGGTGACGGCGAGGAGGTAGATGGAGAAGCTGAGAAAGATGGGAGACACCGAGGAGGAGGATGGTGATGGACACCCCGAGAAGGAAGACGATGAGGAGGAACATGATGATGAAGAAGATGGATTTGAGGCAAGAAATGGGCTGAACGGGGCTTCTGGGCACCAAGAGGCCCTCTCATCTCTTCCCCTCCCCTCCTCCTCCTCTTCCTCCCCCACCCCGGACACCTGGGTCCCCAATAAACCCTCTCCCCTCGGCACCGGCTGCAGCTTTAATGAGGACGGTGCCCCACTCCGGTAACAAGGGGGGCCCTAACGAAGCCAAACGGGGTGGGGGGGTGGGGTCAGGAACCCCAATGTCCTGGGTGGGTGGGGTGGGCACCCCAATGTCCAAGCAAGGGACCCAGGTGTCTGGGAGCACCTTGATCTCCATGATGATGAACGTCCAACGAGGGGGGTTCTCCAGGAGCACCTTGACCTCCATGATGACCAATGTCCAACATGGGGTCTCCAGGTCAACCTTGACCTTCATGATGACCAGTGTCCAACATGGGGGCTTCTCCAGGTCGAGCTTGACCTCCATGATGACCAATGTCCAATATGGGGGCTTCTCCAGGTCGAGCTTGACCTCCATGATGACCAATGTCCAATATGGGGACCTCCAGGTCCACCTTGACTTCCATGGTGACCAATGTCCAACATGGGGGTCTCCAGGTCCACCTTGACCTCCATGACGATCAATGTCCAACATGGGGGTCTCCAGGTCCACCTTGACTTCCATGGTGACCAATGTCCAACATGGGGGTCTCCAGGTCCACCTTGACCTCCATGACGATCAATGTCCAACATGGGGGTCTCCAGGTCCGCCTTGACCTCCATGATGATCAATGTCCAACATGGGGGTCTCCAGGTCCGCCTTGACCTCCATGATGATCAATGTCCAACATGGGGGTCTCCAGGTCCGCCTTGACCTCCATGATGATCAATGTCCAACATGGGGGGGTTCTCCAGGTCCACCCTGACCTCCATGGTGATGAACATCCAACATGGGGGCAGTTCTCCAGGAGCACCTTGACCTCTGTGACAATGAACGTCCGACATGGGGGGTTCTCCGGGAGCACCTTGACCTCCACGATGATCAACGTCCAACGTGGGGGGCTCTCCGGGACTCGGGCATCCGGGGCAGGGGGGCAGGGGGGACGCAGGCATCCAGGCCCCCTAGATTCTGAAGCTCTCCCCCTTGCCGTCGATGTGGCGCAGGCGCAGGTAGACGTCCGTGCCTACGCCCTGCAGCGACTGCAGGCAGAGCGAGCCCCCCAGGTACTCGGCGTAGGCCCGCGAGGTGGGCAACCCAAACCCGAACCTGTGGGGCAGCCGTGGGTCACCGGGGGGGGGTCCCCAAGATTTGGGGGGAACCCCCTTGGTGTCCCTCCATTGTGACGTACCCGTGCATGGGGCCGGCCTGGCCGCTGTTGCTGAGGTCCAGGAGGTTGCGGAAGGGTCCTCCCAAGCGGGGGTCCTGGGCGCTGGCCTCGGCCGTGCTGAAGTGGTACTCGGTCACCTTGTCCAGGAGGTCGTGGGGGATCCCACCGCCCCGGTCGGAGATCCTGGCGGGGGGAGGTGGGGGAGACCCCTCAGGGGAGCTCCCGAAGACGGGGGGCACCAGAGGGGAGGGGGTGGAGGACCCCCGGTAGAGAGGAATGTCTTGGGGTTGGGCGTGGGCACGGGGAGAACCATCCACGGGGACGCCGTGGAGAACCCCCAATCCGTGGGAACACCCTGGGGACATCTGTGGGCATGGGGACCCCATGGAGAACCCCCTCCTAGGGTCGCCATGAAGACCCTCCACGGGGACATGAAGACATCATGGAGAACCTCCCCATGAGGACATGGGGGACCACAGAGACCATCTACGGGGACACCACGGGGGCCCCCCAGTAGCTAAGAACACCTTGGGGACACCCTGGAGAACCTCCCATGAAGACACTGGGGTACCCTGGGGCATCCCCAGTACCTAAGGCCACCTTGGGGACATCTACGGGGCCACGGAGACACGCTGGAGACCCCCCCCAACCCCCCCCCCCGCCCCCGGGAACCCCCCCAGTACCGGATGACGAGGTCGATGTCGTTGTTGGCGATGGTCACCACGATGTCGGGGACGTTGTAGGGGGTGTCGAGGTGGGACTCCATCGTCGCCCTGCGCCGCCCCAGATGGTCCCCTAGAGCCCCCTATGGCCCCGTACACCACCCTAGAGCCCCACATACCCCCCCCGTGGCCCCAAACACCCCCCACATGCCCCTATATACCCGTATAAGCCCCATATACCCCATAAGACCCTATACACGCCCTATAGGGCCCGTTAACCTCCTTTACTCCTCCATCTCTCTACTAAAAGCCCCACACCACCCCTTTAGAGCCCCATATCCCCCACAGGACCCCATACACACTCTACAGACCCCATACCCTCCCTGTAAGTCTCTATACACCCCCTATAGGCCCCATATACCCCTGTAACATGCAAAACAGGTAAAAAAGGTAAAACACCCCTACATGTCCCCTCTCAGGCCCCATACCCTGCCTCATCCCCCCAGGGAAGCCCTTATCTCCCTCGTAAAGCCCCCCAGCCCCCCTCTTTGGGCCCTATACCCCCCATACCCCCCCCCCAGCCCCCTATAGCCCCCATACCTCATGGCATTCTTGAGCAGCTCGGGCAGGACGTAGTCGAGGGGTAGGGGGATGAAGGGGAACCGCGCCGCCACGTGCCCGTTGATGCGCACCCGCGGCGCGTTCCCGTACTGGTGCTCGCACAGCCGCCTGCGGGCCCCGCGTCAGCCGGACAACACCCCCCTGTCACCCGCGGCTGCCCCCTCCCCGTCACTCCCCCCCCAACCCCGTACGAGCCCTCAGGGAAACACCCAGCAACCGCCGACCCCACGCATCCCTCCTGGGAACCCCTATGCGCCCCTACAGCCACCTATAGACCCCACAAGGCTCCTACAGCCCCATAAGAACCCCCACCTGAACTCCACAAGAGCTCTATAGCCCCATAGAGACCCCCATAGGAAGCCCTATAGCTCTATACAGACTCTACAGCCCTACAGGAAGCCCAGAGGATGCCCCCATACAACCCCTTAGGAGCCCCATAGGGTCCCTATAGTCCCACAGGAACCCCCACAGAGCTCACAGGAGCTCAAACCCCATAGAAGCCCTTATATGAACTCATATAGTCCATAACAACTTGTATATGGACCTATATAACCCCACAGAAGCCCCACAGCGCCTTCATAGCCCCATAGGGGCGCCCACAGAACCCCCATACAAAAGCTTATAGCCCCCAGAAACGCCTGTAGAAGCCTGTATAGCCCATGGGGGGACCCACATAGCCCCACAGGCCCCCCCGCCAGCCCCCTATAGGGCCCTTACATCCCCATAGGCGCCTCACCGGGCAAAGTCGACCCACTTCTCGATGAGCTTCTTGGGGGAGAGGCGGGTGCAGATGATGCCTACGAAGTCCGGCTACGGGGAGGGTGGTGGGAGAGGGTAAGGAGGTGCACCTATGGGGGCTATAGGTGCCTCTCCCTGCCCCCTATAGGCACTGGCCCACCTTGTCCTCGTGCAGGGCCAGGTGGTGGGTGGCCAACATCCGCATCCCCAGCCGCGACGTCAGCGTCTTGTCCAGGAAGGGCCGCAACAGGCGCTCGTCCTGAAGGACCCAGGCGTCCGGGGGGGACCCCGCCACCCCCCCGGCGTCCCCCCGATGTCCCCAAAGGACCCCAGTGTCCGGGAGGGGACCCCGGCGCCCGGTACCTGAATGTGCCGTCGGCACTCGCGCAGCCCCTCGGCCAACAGCGTCACCACGTCCTTGTGGTCCTCCAGCAGCTGCCGCAGCAGCGCGCAGTACCGCGCCTCGTCGCCCTGCGCCTGGATCTGGGGACGCGGGGACACCGCGACACGGTGACCGGGGAGACGGGCGACAGCGGGTGTACGCCCTGTCACCCCCGCAACGTGAGGACGGGTGACTCCACGGGTGACACCGGCGTCAGCCGCGGGCGGGGGGGGGACGGGACACAAGGGTGGGGCGACGCGGGGACGGGCTGCGACGAGGTGACAGAGGGACGGGGGTGACACGAGGACAGGGCGATGCAGGGACACGGGTGACACTCACAGGCGGGAAGTCGCTGAGCTTCTGGAAGGCGCGGATGTATAGCTCGTGCTGCGGGGACGGGGGGGACACAGCGTCAGCACCCGGGTGCCAGGGTCCCCTCCCTGGACAGCCGGGTGCCCCCGGGACGCCGGGGTCCCCTCCCCGGGACGCCGGGGTCCCCCCAGGACGCACCACGTGCAGGATGGTGGGGTTGCAGCCGATGATGAAGGGGAGGCTGCGGAAGCCCTTGATGCGGTGGGCGATGCGCACCGGCAGCTCTTGCTGGAGGTAGCGGGCGCTCTTCTGTGGAGGGGGGAGGAAGGACAGCCGGACGCCTGGGTCCCCTCCCAGCCCGACACGGGGCTCCCCCCCCTGCCCAGACCCCCAAAACCGCCGGCGTCCCCCCCAGGACACCAAAGTACCCCCCCTCTCACCAGGATGTGGCTGCCGTCCTGCGAGCGCCCCGAGTACAACATGGTGGTGGGGGTCAAGCGCACCGAGGGCTGTTGGGGGACACACACACGGCGGGGGGGGACACACACACACGTCACCCCGACGCCAGGCTTCCCCCCGGACACCCGGGTCCCCCCACGTACCCTCCCAAGACCTCCGCAACCCTGGGACACCCGGGTCCTGCCGACAGCGGGGTCCCCTCCTGGACTCTGGGGTCCCCCGTGGACACCAGGGTCACCCACCCGGATGCCGGGGTGTCCCCCCAGACCCTGGGGTCCCCCTCCCCACCCGGACGCCGGGCTCCCACCTTCTCGGCGGCGATGTCGATGGCAGGCTGGTGGTAGAAGGAGGTGACGGCCTTGGAGCGCTCCCGGGCCAGGTCAGGCGGGGTCTGGTCGGCGGCTGCCCGGGCAGGGGGACGGGGGGGCAGAGCCCCACCTCGCCGGCCCCCCAAAACCCGCCGCAGCATCTCCTGAAGGGGGGACAGGGGATGGGGGAGGGGGCAGGACAGGGGGGCCCAGACTCCTCTCTGGGGTATGGGGAGGGGTCGGGTAGGGTGAGGGGGGGGACAGGGACATCCACAGCCCCCCCAAGGACACCCACAGCCCCCCCAAGGACCCCTTCCCACACCCCCCCCGCGGGTCCCAGGCCTCCGGGCCCCACACCCCCCCCATAGACCCACCCCCCGCCAGCAATCCGGGCCTTACACCCCCCACCCCGTAGACTCACCCCCCCAAGGGACCCCGGAATCCGGGACCCCCTTCCCCGCCACCCCCAGGGGGCCGGGCCCCACACAGCCCCCCTGTGAACCGCCCCCTCCACCCTCCCTGAGGGGACCCAGGCGTCCCGGACTCCCTTCCCCCCTCAGTGTCCGCCCCCCAAAAGGGACTCGGAGGTCCGGGACCCCTTTCCCGCCCCCCAAAGCGGGGACCCCGCCGCCTGGGCCCCCCCTTTTCCCCTCAGTCTCCCCTACACACGGGTCCCAGCTGTCCGGGCCCCCCCCGTCCCACAGAGGGAGACCCAGGCGTCCGGGACCCACTTGTCCCCTCAGTCCCCCACAGGGGACCCGGGTCCTGGACGACCCCCCCCCCCCGGGGACCCACCCCACCCCCACTCACCAGCCAGCGGACCCAGGCGCCCGAGACGCGCCCCCCCCCCGGGCTCGCCTCAGAGTGGCCCCGTCTGCTCCCCACCCCCCCCCCCGCGCTCCCCTCAGAATGGTACGGTCCACCCCGACGGAAGGGGTGGGAGACGGCGCGCTCCGCATGCGCAAAGCGTGGAGGGGGCGTGGCAACGCCCCCGCGCATGCGCGAAGGGCGGTGTCAGCGCCATTTTGTGAGGCACGATGGGAAATGGAGTCCGGGGAGGTGACGGGGGGACCGTCCCCAGCTCCAACGGTGGGTAGGGAGGGCAGTGGAGGGCAACCTCCACAGATGTCTAGGTCCGTCGGGGTGGGCGGTAAGGGGGTCCCCAGGTGCTTGTGTCCCTCATGAGGGCGTCCCAGATTCCTAGGCTCCTTATTGGGGGGGGGAAGGGGGTCCCAGAGGTCTAGGCCCCTTTTTAGGGCAGGCTAAGGGAGCCTGTGGACACCTGCATCCCTTGTGAGGGGGTCCCAGATGCCGGGGTCCCTTCTGAGGGGGTCGGAAAGGGGTCCCTGATGCCTGCATCCCTTACTGGGCAGGGGGGAAGGGGGTTCCCAGATGCCTGGATGCCTCACGAGGGTGTCCCAGCGGCCTGGGTCCCTTCTGGCAGGGTCCCGGAGGCCTGGGTCCCCAAATAATTTGGGGGGAATGGGGAGGGAGGGAACGTAACACCACACACCTAGACAGCAGGGCCCCTCGCTCACAACTGCCATGTTTGGGGGGGGAGGGAGGAGCAGCCCCAGATGTAGGGCTATCCCCATCCCCGACATTTTTGGGTGCGTTTCAGGCGGTTTTGAGATGGTGGAGGCGCCGCCAGTGGCGCCAGTTGAGAGCAAGGAGGAGGCCGTTGAGGAGGTAGGTGGTGAGGCAGACGAGGCAGAAGTCCTTCAGGATGAAGGCCAGCACCCCTGCCAGCCACAGCGAGGCCACCGCCGAGACCACCGACGTCCCCAGCAGCACCGCTGCCGCCCCCTGCCCCGGCACTGCCCCTGTGGGTGGCCATGGAGGAAGGTGTGGGTCCCCGACGTGTCGCCACTGCATCCCCAATGTGTCTCCACCATATCCCCATGTTCCCCGTGCGTCCCCAGTGTCCCCAATGTGCCCCCACCATGTCCCCAGTGACCCAAATGAGTCCCCACCATGTCCCCATTGCATTCCCAGTGTCCCCGATGTGCCCCCACCATGTCCCCAGTGACCCAAATGAGTCCCCACCATGTCCCCATTGCATTCCCAGTGTCCCCGATGTGCCCCCACCATGTCCCCAGTGACCCAAATGAGTCCCCACCATGTCCCCATTGCATTCCCAGTGTCCCCAATGCGTCCCCACCATGTCCCCAGTGTCCCTAATGTGCCCCCACCATGTCCCTACCACACCCCCGGGGTCCCCCACCACATTCCCCGTATCCCCACCGTGTCCCCAGTGCCCCCCAACCTACCCAGCAGCCCCTGCAGCAGGTAGAAGAGGACCCCGATGGCCCCGTTGGGGACGTTGGCCACACTGTCCCGGCCCACCAGCCCCTCCAGCAGCCCCAGGCCGCGACCCCACCTGCCAAAGGAGGCGGGGCACCACTTGGTCACGCCCCATCACTGGCAGGGAGACACGCCTCCCGCCAGGGAGACACGCCTTCCGCCAGGGAGACACGCCCATCATGCCCACATATGGTGCTGCTGGGCGTGTATCCTTGTGCCGGGCCTGTCCTCTAAGCCCCGCCTCATCCCAAGCCCCGCCCCGTCCACTCAGTTCTCCTATATCCCAAACCCCGCCCCTCCCAAGCCACGCCCCGGTATAAAAACCTGCCCTTGAAAGCCCCGCCCCCCGCTCCGTACGAAAGCCCCGCCCACAGTCCTCCCGCGCCCGCAAACCCCGCCCCTGCCAAACTCCCCGTCCCGCTCTAAAAGCCCCAAAGCCCCGCCCACACCCCCTGCCGCGCCTGCAAGCCCCGCCCACTCCTCCCGCCCGGCCACCGCTCCCCCACCCCCCCGCGAAACACCGCCCCCCGCAAGCCCCGCCCCCGCCACGTGGCGGTGTTTACCCACGCGCCGTTCCCGCCGGTGCAACGCAAACACGGCCCCCCCCCCCCCCCGCTCCCCCGCCGCCGGGCCACGCAACCCCCGGCGCGATGCTCCTCCCGGCCCCGCTTCCCGCTTCCGCCGAACCCCACCGCCCCCCGGTACCGGGAGGAGAAGACGCGGGTGCAGGAGACGGCGGGGCCCAGGTCGCAGGCGGCGCGGTAGGAGGGGTCGCGGGCGTGGGCCAGCTCCACGTGCACCGCGTACAGCGAGAGCGCCGCGCCCGCCAGGCACAGCGCCGCGCGCGCCGCCATGGCCGCCCCGCCCCGCCCCCGCCCCGCCCCCGCCCCTCCCATTGGCCGACGCGCCCGCCCCTCCCGCCCCAGCGCCCGCTCTGATTGGGCCGACGCGGCTGCCGCTACCCACCGCCTCCGCCGGGCGTTCCCTCCGCCGCCATTGGCCAGCGTTCTCACGCAGACGGCGATGATTGGCCGGCGGTGACAACGCCCGCTCCGCCCACGCTCCCCGCCCCCTTCCCGGAAGCGGCGGCGGGGGCTGATGGGGGATGTAGTCCACGGGGGGGCGGGGCTCTAAGGGGGTCCCCTCCTCCACCCCCCCAAAAAAAAAGGGGACCCGGGCGGGGCGGGCGGGGTTAAAACCGGCTGCGGGCTGGGGGCGGGGCAGAGGCGGCGGCGGACACGGACCCGCACGTACCCACACGCCTCGACACGGACCCCCTCACTGACCCGCAGGTACCCCCACGGACCCCCCACGGACCCACGGGGACCCCCCACGGACACTCGCGGACTCCCCCCGGACCCACAGGGACCCCCGCAGACGCTCACAGACTCCCCACGCACCCACGGGACCCCCATGGACCCCCCCCAGACCCACGGGGACCCCCCACGGACACTCACGGACCCCCCACGGACCCACAGGGACCCCCCGCGGACACTCACAGACTCCCCACGCACCCACAGGGACCCCCACGGACCCTCCACGGACACACAGGGACCCCCGCAGACACTCACAGACTCCCCATGCACCCACAGGGACCCCCACGTACCCCCCCCGGACCCCTAGGGATCCTCCACGCACCCACAGGGACCCCCACGGACCCCCACGGACCCACAGGGACCCCCCATGGACCCACAGGGACCCCCCGCAGACACTCACAGACCCCCCACGCACCCACAGGGACCCCCACGCACCCACAGAGACCCCCACGGACCCCCCACGGACCCCCAGCGACCCCCCACGGGCCTGCCCGGTGTGTCCGCCATGACCCGACGCGCCTGGACGCGCCTGGACGCGCCTGGACGCGCCGCCGCGCTCCTGCTCCTGCTCCTGGCCCGTGAGTCGGGGGGCACGGGGGGCGCGCCGGGGGGGGGCGGGGGGGGGGACACCCACGCGTCCGGCGGCGGAAGGGACCCAGGCGCGGCGGCGCGTGCCCCCCGGGGGGGACCCGGGCGTCCGGGCGGGGCGCCCCGCTCGACCGGTCCTACCGGAAAGGCCGAGGTCATAACCCCCAAAAATGAGCCCGGACGCCCGGGTGCCCCCCCGGAGGCGGGGGGGGGGAGTGGGGGGCACCCAGATGCCTGGGTCCCTCGGGGCGGGGGTCCCAGGCCGTGACACCCCCCTCCTTTCCCCCACAGGTGCCGAAATCGCGGCCGCGGAGACCCCCGCAGGTAAACGAGCCTGCGCGTACCCGTGAGCAACCCCCCCCCCATTTTTGGGACCACCCAGGCATTTGGGGCACCCCCCCCCGGGCCCCACTTCCCCCCCCCCCCCCAAAAAAAGCGCTGTCGCAACCCCTTCTCGCACGCTGTCGCAACACCCCCGGGGCGGTTGAAACCGGGGCGGGGAGGGGGGGTCACAGCGCGCCCAGACATCCGGGGGTCCGCGGCGGCGGCGGGGGGTGGGGGGGGGGACACGCGCGCGGGACGGGGGACGCGCGCGGGACGGGGGACGCGCGCCGCCGCCGCTGACGGGCGGCGGGCGCAGACCCCGCGTGCGGGCGTCAGCGGGAGCTGGGCCGCGTGGTGGGGGGCACGGCCGCCCGCCCCGGAGAGTGGCCCTGGCAGGTGAGCCTCCAGCTGCGGGGGGAGCACTTCTGCGGGGGCACCCTCGTCACCCCCCTTTGGGTGCTCTCGGCCGCCCACTGCTTCCAGGGGTGAGTCCTGGGGGAGGGGGGGGGCGGGGGGGGAGGGGGAGGGCGGTTCTGGAGTGGGACCTTCCGCTGGGGACACCCTCTGTCCCGTTGGGGCGCCCGGAAAGCCGCTGGGCTTCCTGGAGCTCCTTTGGGACCCCTAGAACCCCATTGGGCCACCTAGATCCCCGTTGGGCCACCCGGATCCCCACTGGGCCACCCAGATCCCCGTTGGGCTGCCTAGATCCCTGTTGGGCCACCCAGATCCCCGTTGGGCCACCCAGATCTCCACTGGGCCACCCAGATCCCCGCTGGGCCACCCAGATCCCCGTTGGGTCACCCAGATCTCCACTGGGCCACCCAGATCCCCGTTGGGCCACCTAGATCCCCGCTGGGCCACCCAGATCCCCGTTGGGTCACCCAGATCCCCACTGGGCCACCCAGAGCCCCGTTGGGCCACCCGGATCCCCGTTGGGCCAGCCGGATCTCCTTTAGGACCCCTTGAACCCCAGTGCACCATCTAGATCCTCACTGGGCCACCCAGATCCCCTTTGAGCGACCCAGATCCCTTTTGGGACCCCTTGGGCCACTTAGGTCCCTACTGGGCCACCTAGATCCTCACCAGGGCTCCCAGAACCCTTTTGGGCCACCCAGCTCTTCATTGGACCACCTAGAACCCTACTTGATCCTCGTTGGGCCACCTACAACCCCATTGGTCCTCCCAGAAGCCATTTGGGCCAGCTACGTGCCTGTGGGGGCAGCTAGACCCTGACTGGGCCAGCTACCACCCTGTTGGACCACCTAGATCCCCACTGAACCAGCTAGATCCTCACTGGAGCACCCAGAACCTGGCTGGACCACCCATGACTGGGATGGGGGCACCCATGACCCATCGGGTCACCCAGATGCCCTTGGAGCACCTAGAACCTGGCTGGGGCACCTAAGACCACGAGTGGGGTACCCGTGGTGGGGGTTGGGGCACCTAGAACCTGGTTGGACCACCCATGACTGGCATGGGGGCACCCATGACCCATTGGGCCACCCAGATGCCCTTGGAGCACCTAGAACCTGGTTAGGGCACCTAAGATCACGAGTGGGTACCCGTGGCTGGGGTTGGGGCACCTAGAACCTGGTTGGACCACCCATGACCCATTGGGTCACCCAGATGCCCTTGGACACCTAGAACCTGGTTAGGGCACCTAAGATCACGAGTGGGTACCCGTGGCTGGGGTTGGGGCACCTAGAACCTGGTTGGGGCACCTTGACCCGGGTTGGGGCACCCGTGGCCGGGCTTGGGCACCCAGAGGGGACAGGGGTGACAGCGGTGGCACCCCCCCAGGCCCAACGGGAGCCGGGCGGAGCCCACGGCCTGGCGGGCGGTGGTGGGCCGGCTGCGGCTGCAGGAGACGGGCGGCCAGGAGAGGACGGTGGTGGAAGTGGTGGTCCACGAGGGCTACCGGCGGGTGGAGGGGGGCCACGACCTGGCGCTGGCCCGCCTGGAGTCCCCCGTCACCCTCGGGCCCCGCGTGGGGACCATCTGCCTGCCCCAGGCCCACCACCCCTTCGCCTTCGGCACCCCGTGCTGGATCACCGGGTGGGGCCACGTGGCTGAGAACGGTGAGGCCCCGATGCCTGGGTCCCCTGGGGGTGGGGGGCTGGGGCTCCATGGAGGTGGGTCTCCATGGTGGTGGGTCTCCATGGGGTGGCTCCTGGTCATCTGGGTCCCCATGGAGGTGGGTCCCCATGGAGGTGGGTCCCCATGGAGGTGGGTCTCCATGGTGGTGGGTCTCCGTGGGGTGGTTCCTGTCATCTGGGTGTCCATGGAGGTGGGTCCCCATGGAGGTGGGTCTCCATGGTGGTGGGTCTCCATGGGGTGGTTCCTGGTCATCTGGGTCCCCATGGAGGTGGGTCCCCATGGAGGTGGGTCTCCATGGTGGTGGGTCTCCGTGGGGTGGTTCCTGTCATCTGGGTGTCCATGGAGGTGGGTCCCCTGGAGGTGTGTCTCCGTGGGGTGGGTTCTCACCATCTGGGGCTCCACGGTGGTGGCTCCCCATGACGACGTCTCCCCACGGGGTGCCCCCCTCTGCCCCCCGCCCCCCCGCAGTGTCGCTGCCGGCGGGGTCCCCCCTGCAGAAGGTGGCCCTGGACCTGCTGAGCCCCGAGACCTGCAACTGCCTCTACTCCAACCTGCGGCGCCGCGACCTGGCGCGGCCGGCGCGGCCCAGCATGGTCTGCGCCGGCGGGCAGGAGGGCGGCCGTGGCGCCTGCCAGGTAGGGCCACGCCCTCGGCGGCGGCGCAGAGCTATAGGGGGTCTATAGGGGGTCTCTGGGGGCATTTATGGGGCTGTAGGCATCTACAGAGGGTCTATAGGGGTCTACGGGGGCATTTATGGGGCTGTAGGAGTCTATAGGGGGTCTATGGGGGCATTTATGGGGCTGTAGGGGTCTATAGGGGTTCTATGGGGGCATTTATGGGGCTGTAGGCATCTACAGAGGGTCTATAGGGGGTCTACGGGGGCATTTATGGGGCTGTAGGGGTCTACAGAGGCTCTATGGGGGCATTTATGGGGCTGTAAGGGTCTATAGGGGGTCTACGGGGGCATTTATGGGACTGTAGGGGTCTATAGGGGGTCTACGGGGGCATTTATGGGGCTGTAGGCATCTACAGAGGGTCTATAGGGGGTCTATGGGGGCATTTATGGGGCTGTAAGGGTCTATAGGGGGTCTACGGGGGCATTTATGGGGCTGTAGGGGTCTACAGAGGGTCTATAGGGGCATTTATGGGGCTGTAGGGGTCTATAGGGGGTCTACGGGGGCATTTATGGGGCTGTAGGGGTCTACAGAGGGTCTATAGGGGGTTTACGGGGGCATTTATGGGCCTGTAGGCATCTACAGAGGGTCTATAGGGGGTCTATGGAGGCATTTATGGGGCTGTAGGCATCTACAGGGGGTCTATAGGGGATCTATGGGGGCATTTATGGGGCTGTAGAGGTCTACAGAGAGTCTATAGGAGGCCTATGGGACCATTTAGGGGGCTTTAGGGGGCTATAGAGGGTCTATGGGGCCCTGTAGGTGGTCTATAGGAGGAATATATGGAGCTGTAGTGGGTATATAGGGGATCTATGGGGGTCTATAGGGGCCTTTAGAGGGTCTAGGGGGCTGGTGGAATATAAGGGGCTATAGGGGGAACATATGGAGCTATAGGGGGTCTATAGGGGGGTCTATAGGGGGGTCTATAGGGGGGTCTATAGGGGCCTTTAGGTGGCGTGGGGGGGGGTGGGGAATACGAGGGGCTGCGCAGGGAACACAGGGGCTATAGGGAGGCTATAGGGGGCTGTAGGGGCCCATAGGGGTGCACGGGCCCCCAGGCGCTGACCCCCCGCCCCCCCCAGGCAGACTCGGGGGGCCCGCTGGCCTGCGGGGGCCCGGGGGGGCAGTGGGTGCAGGCGGGGGTGCTGAGCTTCGCCGTGGGCTGCGCCCGCCCCAACGGGCCAGTGCTGGCCACGGGGCTGGCGGCCCACGCCGGCTGGCTGGGCCGGCGCCTGCCCCACAGCGCCTTCGCCCCCCTGGGGCCCCCCCCGCCCCCCGGCCTGGAGGACGGCAAGTGCCTGGGTGAGCAGGGGGGCAGTGGGTGGGGGGCACCCCACAGCCCCTGGGGACCCACGTGCATGGGTGGGGGGCACCCCACAGCCCCCGGGGACCCTGACATGTGGGTGGGGGGCACCCCATAACCCCCGGGTACCCCAGTGCATGGGTGGGGGGCACCCCACAGCCCCCGGGGACCCTGACATGTGGGTGGGGGGCACCCCATAACCCCCGGGTACCCCAGTGCATGGGTGGGGGGCACCCCACAGCCCCCAGGGACCCTGACATGTGGGTGGGGGGCACCCCATAACCCCCGGGGACCCCAGTGCATGGGCGGGGGGCACTCCACAGCCCCCGGGGACCCTGACATGTGGGTGGGGGGCACCCCATAACCCCCGGGGACCCCAGTGCATGGGCGGGGGGCACCCCACAGCCCCCAGGGACCCTGACATGTGGGTGGGGGGCACCCCATAACCCCCGGGGACCCCAGTGCATGGGCGGGGGGCACCCCACAGCCCCCGGGGACCCTGACATGTGGGTGGGGGGCACCCCATAACCCCACCGATACCCCCCACCCCGGGAGACCCCAGCCCCTGGCGGGGGTCCCCGGCCCTCCGGGCTGACCCCCCCTCCCCGCCCCACAGGCTGTGGGATGCAGGGGGGGCCGCGCCTGGAGCCCCCCCCCGGCCCCTCCTGGCCCTGGGCCGTCAGCCTGCGGCTGGGGGGGCGGCACCGCTGCGGGGGGGCGCTGGTGGCCGAGGGCTGGGTGCTGGCGGCCGCCCACTGCTTCATCGGGTGAGTGACCCCCCCGCCCCACGGCGCCCCACGGCGCCCCCCGACCCGGCGGGGCTCTGCCCCACAGCGGCGCCCCTGGGCCCGGGGGGCTGGGTGCCCCGACCCCCCCCCAGGAGCCACATCCCCCCACTGGGACCCAGGCGCCCGGGACCACCAACTGCCCCCCCTGCCCCATAGCGTTCCCTGGGACTCAGGCACCTGGGACCCCCAACTCCCCCCTCTGCCCCATAGCGTTCCCTGGGACTCAGGCACCCGGGACCCCCAACTCCCTCCTCTGCCCCATAGCGTCCCCTTGGACCCAGCCACCCGGGACCCCCAACTCCCCCCTCTGCCCCATAGCGTCCCCTTGGACCCAGGCGCCCGGGACCCCCAACTCCCCCCTCTGCCCCATAGCGTCCCCTTGGACCCAGCCACCCCGGGACCCCCAACTCCCCCCTCTGCCCCATAGCGTCCCCTTGGACCCAGGCGCCCGGGACCCCCAACTCCCCCCTCTGCCCCATAGCGTCCCCTTGGACCCAGCCACCCGGGACCCCCAACTCCCCCCTCTGCCCCATAGCGTCCCCTGGGACCCAGCCTCCCCGGGAGCCCCAACTCCCCCCTCTGCCCCATAGCGTCCCCTGGGACCCAGGCGCCCGGGACCCCCAACTCCCCCCCCTGCCCTGTAGCACCCCAGGACCTGGGTATCCAAGGGTGGGGGGCCCATCGCGCGGGGGGGTCCCGGGGGTCCCGGGGGTCGCGGCCACCCGGGCGTCGGGGCGCAGGCGGCAGGCGCCGGAGGCCTGGGAGGCGGTGGCGGCGGGGGACGCGCGGCGCAGGGGCGCGCGGCTGCACCTGCACGGAGCCTACGTGGAGCCGGGGGGGGGCCGGGACCTGGCCCTGCTGCAGCTGGAGACCCCCCTGGCCCTGGGGCCGGCCCTGCGGCCCCTCTGCCTGCCCTATAGCGAGCACCGGCGGCCCCCCGGCACCCGCTGCTGGGCGCTGCTGGCCCCCAACGGTGAGTCCCGCCGGCGCCCCGGGGCGTCCCCCTCGTCCCTGGTGTCCCCACCCTGGTGTCCCCATCCTGGTGTCCCCATCCTGGTATCCCCATCCCACCCCTGATGTCCCCATCCTGGTGTCCCCACCCCTGGTGTCCCCACCCCTGGTGTCCCCACCCCACCCCTGGTGTCCCCACCCTGGTGTCCCCATCCTGGTGTCCCCATCCTGGTATCCCCATCCCACCCCTGGTGTCCCCACCCCTGGTGTCCCCATCCCTGGTGTCCCCCTGTCCCTGGTGTCCCCATCCTTGGTGTCTCCATCGTCTCTGGTGTCTCCATCATCTCCGGTGTCCCCATCATCTCTGGTGTCCCCATTGTACCTGGTGTCCCCATCCCACCCCTGGTGTCCCCATCATCCCTGGTGTCCCCCTTGTCCCTGGTGTCCCCATCCCACCTCTGGTGTCCCCATCGTACCTGGTGTCCCCATCCCTGGTGTCCCCCTTGTCCCTGGTGTCCCCATCCCACCCCTGGTGTCCCCATCGTACTTGGTGTCCCCATCACCTCTGGTGTCTCCGTCATCTCTGGTGTCCCCATTGTACCTGGTGTCCCCATTGTCTCTGGTGTCCCCATCCCTGGTGTCCCCATCCCTGGTGTCCCCATCCCTGGTGTCCCCCTTGTCCCTGGTGTCCCCATCCCACCCCTGGTGTCCCCATCGTACTTGGTGTCCCCATCACCTCTGGTGTCTCCGTCATCTCTGGTGTCCCCATTGTACCTGGTGTCCCCATTGTACCTGGTGTCCCCATTGTCCCTGGTGTCCCCATCCCTGGTGTCCCCATCCCTGGTGTCCCCATCCCTGGTGTCCCCCTTGTCCCTGGTGTCCCCATCCCTGGCGTCCACCACGTCCCCATCATCAGCCCCGGCGTCCCCATCCCTGCCCTCCTCACCCCCCGTGTCCCCCCAGGCTCCTCCATCCCCGAGGAGCTGGTCAGCGTGGAGGTGACGCCCTCGGAGTCCTGCGGGACCCGGGGGGACGTCGGGGACCACGTGGGGGCCGCGTCCCCCCCCGACACCTTCTGCATCACCGTCCCCGCGGGCACCAGCGCCTGCCAGGTCAGCGGCGACGGGGGGACCTTGATGTCCCCACGTCCCTCCTGGGGGTCCCTGGGTCCCTCCTGGGGTCCCTTCTGGGGGTCCCCGCGTCCCTTTTGGGGTGCCTCGGGTCACTTCTGGGGTCCCGGGGTCCTTTTTGGGGGTCTTGGGGTGCCTTGAAGGGTCCCAGAGGTCCCTTCGGGGGGGGGGTTGGGGTCTGGGGGGGCCTCCTGGGGTCCCAGGGCGGTTTCGGGGTGTCCCACGGGGCTCCCCCAAGCCCAGGCTGACGGGGACACCCCACAGCCGGACGGGGGGTCCCCCCTGGCCTGCGAGGAGCGGGGGATCTGGTTCCTGGCGGGGACGGCCAGCGTGGGGGGCTGCGCCCAGGGGGGGCCCCCCCTCTTCACCGCCGCCCCCCCCTACGAGCGCTGGATCGCCGGCATCACCCGGGAGGCCTATTTCGCCGAGACCCCCCCGGACCCCCGCGAGGAGGAGGAGGAGGAGCCCACGGGGGCCCGGGCGCACCCCGAAACCTCGGGGGACCCCGGCATCGCCGAACAGCCCGAGCCCACGGGGACGCCCCGCCCCACGGGGACACCCCGCCCCACGGGGACGCCCCCCCCCACTGAGGACCCAGGGGTCCGGGAGCGCCCCGAGCCCTCCGAGGACCCCGACGTTCGGGGTGACCCCAACGTCTGGAGGCAAGCCCAGATCCCCGAGGACCCCAACAGCTGGGGGTACCCGGGCAAGGCCTGACCCCCCCCCCACTTCTGGGGGGGCGGGCTCTGGTTGTGGGGGAACAGCAATAAAGTGGTGGTGGGCTGCAGGGCCCCCCCGTCTCTTTCTGGGGGTCCCAACCCCCTTCAGGGCAAGCTTGGGGGTCCCCAGCCTTATTTGGGGGGTCCCCAGCCCCGCTCGGGGGTCCGCAGCTCCCCTCAGAGCACACTCGGGAGCCCCCAGCCCCCTTTTGGGGGTTCCCAGTCCCGATTTGGGGGTCACACCCCACAGAAAACTGAAATCCACCCCAAAACCTCTCCAAAACAACCCAAATTTAATGACGGGGAGGGAAACAGGATCCGGAACCCTCCCACCCCCCACCACCCCCCCCGGCACCGCCCCGTCACCCGTCAGCCTCGGCGCCCCTGGGGGAGCGGTGGCGGGGGGGCCGGGACCCCCGGCGCTGCCCCCCAACCGCCTGTGCGGGGTGACGCTGGGCCGGTGCCGGGGGCCGGGGGGCCGGGGAGGACTTGGCGGCTGTCCGACAGGCGCGCGGCGGGCCGCGGGGCGGCGCGGCCGGCGCCGGGGAGGACTCCAACACCGTCATCGCCGCGTCCGGCTGCGCGGTGCAGTCGGACGCCGAGGAGGCCTCGCACCCCGCGTCCCGCGGGTTGGGGTGTACCGGGGACGCCCCCGGCGCCGATAACGCCGTCTGGGGCGACGGGGAGGACTCCAACGCCGTCAGCGGCGCGTTCAGGTGTCCCGGAGGCGCCTGTAGCGCCGACAACGCCGTTTGGGGTGTCGAGGGGGACCCCAATGCCGTCTCCATCGCGCCCAGGTGTCCCATAGACACCTCCGCCACCTGTGACGCGGTTGGTGGTGCCGCAGAGTCCTCCAACACCGTCTCCATGGCGTCCAGGTGTTGCATAGACGCCGACGCCACCTGTAACGCGGTTGGTGGCACCACCGAGTCCTCCAACACCGTCTCCACTGCGTCTGGGTGTCCCGGCGGTCCCTCCTCCGCCTGCACCGTCGGTGCCAAAGACTCCTCCAACACCGTCTCCGTCCCATCCGGGTGTCCTACAGACGCCTCCGCCACCCGTAACGTGGTTGTCAGCGCCGGGGATTCCTCCGACACCGTCTCCACGGCGTCCGGCGGCGCAGGCAGCCCCTCGTCCGCCTGTAGGTCACTGGTGGCGGGGGGGTGCAGGCGCTGGTGGCCCAGGAGCTGCCGGCGCAGGCGGAAAGCCTTGGGGCAGAGCCCGCAGCGGTGCCGACGGCGCTCGGCGTGGG
>NC_138611.1:120406-141696 GCF_964289735.1 Phaethon aethereus | reverse complement strand
CCGTGTGGCTGCGCTGGTGCCGGATCAGGTGGGAGCTCAGGCCGAAGCGCTTCCCGCACTCCCCGCAGGCGAAGGGGCGCGGCGGCGGCGGCGCGGGGGGGCGCGGAGGGGGGGCGGCGCCCCGGGGGGCCGGCGACGGGGCGAGGGAGGCGGCTGCGGGGACGGGGGCGTCAGGGCCTCTGCCCCTGCAGCCCGGCCCCGCGTCCCCCTCCCCGTATTCCCGTGTCCCCCTGCCCCCCCTCACCTGCGGGGTTGCCGTGGGGCTGCCCCCCGTCCTCACTGCCCAGGGGCTGGGGGGCTCGGGGCTCCGTGGGGCCGGGCAGCGGGAGCCCTGTGGGGCACCGAGGTGGGACTCGGGGGGCGACCCAGGCGGCCGGGACGGTGTCCCCCCCAAGACATAGGGCACCCGCCATACGGGTTGGGGACCGCCCCCCCCGGGCTGGAGGACCCCCCCCTTGGCTCAGGAACGCCCCCATGATCTCAGGGACCCCCCTCCGGTCCCCCAGCCCTTACCCTGGGTGCCGGTGTCCCGCCGCTGCTCCTGGGGGGGCTCGCCCAGCACCCCCCAGTCCTCCATCGCGGGGCCCCTGGCGCCGTCAGCCCCCGGCCCTGGGGGGAGAGAAGGGTGAGCCGGGCCCCCCACAGCCCTGAGCCCCCCGATCTGCACCAGGGACCCCCCCCATACCCCTGAGCCCCCCAGATCTGCACCCGGGACCCCCCCCATGGCCCTGAGCCCCCCAGATCTGCACCCGGGACCCCCTCCATGGCCCTGAGCCCCCCCGATCTGCACCAGGGACCCCCCCCATACCCCTGAGCCCCCCAGATCTGCACCCGGGACCCCCCCCCATGGCCCTGAGCCCCCCAGATCTGCACCCGGGACCGCCTCCATGGCCCTGAGCCCCCCGATCTGCACCAGGGACCCCCCCCCGGCTCTACCCCTCCCGATCTGCACCAGAGACCCCCCCCATAGCTCCCGAGCCCCCCAAATCTACACCAGCGCCCCCCCCCCATAACCTCGCCCCTCCCCCGATCAGCCCCAGGGACACCCCCCCGGCTCTACCCCTCCCGATCTGCACCAGGGACCCCCCGCGCGCCCCCCCCGCCCGCAGGCCCCACTCACCCGCGGCGGAGCCCCCCCCATGCGCCCCCCCGGTTGCCCCCCGGTGCCCCGCGGCCGCCGGGCCCGGCCGCCGGAAGCGCCGCCGTTTGTGGCGGGGGGCTCCGAGACGCTACTTCCGCTTTAGAGACCGCGGGGCCGCTCCGGCCGTCTCGGAGGACCGCGCGTCTCCATGGCCGTAACCCTTCCCCCCCCGACTCTATGGTCGCTCTTCCGGCGTGAGGGGGCGAGTCCTTCCGGCGCGCGGGTCCGGCGAGGGGGCGGGGAAAGAGGCGGGGCGTGCGCAACGGCGCGCGCCGATTGGCTGCGTCCCGCGGAGGGACTACGCCTCCCGTCGTCCCCCGCGCCGCCGCCGCCATTTTGCGTGGGCGGCGGGGGCGGAGGGGGAGGGCGCAGGCCGCGCCGCCGCCCGCCCGCTCCCACCCGCCGCCGCCGCCGCCACCGCCGGCCCCGTCCGCGCCCCGGGGGGTGCGGGGGGGCCGTTCCCCCCCCTCCTCTCCGCCGCCGCCCGGGGGGAGGGGGGGAGACCCCCTAACCCCTCCCCCGCCCGCCGCCGCCGCCGCCGCTCCCGGGGCGGGGGGGGGGGGGCGGCGGCGGCCCGGCGGGGCCTCCCTCCCCCCCCTCCTCTTCCCGTCGCCCCCCCCCCCCATCTCCTCCCGGCCCTGCCCCCGCCCCCGCCCCGCCAGCAGCCCCGCGGCCCCGGGGATGGCGCCG
The DNA here is from genome assembly GCF_964289735.1 of Phaethon aethereus. Classification (NCBI taxonomy): domain Eukaryota; kingdom Metazoa; phylum Chordata; class Aves; order Phaethontiformes; family Phaethontidae; genus Phaethon; species Phaethon aethereus. The sequence goes on along the minus strand of NC_138611.1, from coordinate 139,865 downwards.
CTCCCGGCCCCACGGCGCGGCTGCAGGTGAGGCCCGCACCGGCGGTGTGGGGCGGGCGGGGGCGGGGAGGCGGCGGCGGCAAGGGGGGGGTGTGGGGGGTGGGTGCGGGTCCCTGTGTGCCTCCCCCCCCCCCCCGGCCCGGTGTCCCCAGCGGTGGCGCTAACGGAGCTCCCGCCTCTCTCTTCCTCCTCCCGCGGTGCCCGCGACGTCCCGACGGCGCCCACGACGGTCCCACGGTGCCTGTGACGGCCCCACGGCCCCCACGACGTCCTCACGGCGCCCACGACACCCCCACGGTCCTGGTGATGCCCCTGCCATATACCCACGGTCCTCGCGACGGCCCCCACGACCTCCCCACGGTTCTCGTGATGTCCCCACGGTGCCCTCGTGATGTCCCCACGGTGCCCTCGTGACATCCCCACGACACCCCCATGACACCCATGACATCTCCATGATACCCCTATGGTGCCTGTGACCTCCCCACGACACCCCCACGGTGCCCGTGACGTCCCAATGACACCCCCACGGTGTCCATGACGTCACTGTGCCACGGTGCCCTTGACGTCACCGTGCTCCTCGTGACGTCCCCACGGTGCCCGTGACATCCCCGCGACACCCCCACGGTGCCTGTGACATCCTCACGCTCCTCGTGACGTCCCCACGACGCCCATGACATCCCCACGACATCCCCACGGTGCCTGTGACGTCCCCGTGCTCCTCGTGACATCCCACGACGCCCACGACACCCCCACGGTGCCCATGATGTCCCCACGGTGCCCGTGACATCCCCACGACACCTTCACGGTGCCTGTGACATCCCTGTGCTCCTCGTGATGTCCCCACGGTGTCCGTGACATCCCCACGACACCTCCACGGTGCCTGTGACATCCCTGTGCTCCTCGTGACGTCCCCACGGTGCCCGTGACGTCCCCACGACACCCCCACGGTGCCTGTGACATCCCCGTGCTCCTCGTGACGTCCCCACGACACCCCCACGGGTGCCTGTGACATCCCCGTGCTCCTCGTGATGTCCCCACGACGCCCGTGACACCCCCCCGGTGCCCGTGACGTCCCCACGGTGCCCCCTCGGCGCTCGGGGCGCGCTTGGGGTCCCCGTGCCGCCCCCGGGACGTCACGCTCGGCGTCCGCGCCTCGTCGCCGCCGGCCCCGCGGGGCCGCCCGGGTCCCCATCGCGGCCCCCCGGCCCCCGCCGCGTCCCGGTGACGTCCCCGTCCCCGCGGGGGTCCCCAGGCCGGCGTAGGCGGGGAGCGGGGGCCAATGCGGAGCCGCGGGGCGGGGGCAGGAGCTCGGCGGCGCCGGACGCGGTGCCGGAGGTGCCGGGCCTGCCTGCGCTCCGAGTGCGGCGAGTGCCATTTCTGCCGGGACATGAAAAAATTCGGGGGGCCGGGACGGATGAAACAGTCGTGCCTGCTGCGCCAGTGCACCGCGGTGAGGGGGCACCCCCAAAATGGGGCGCTCTGGGGGGGCCCGGGCTGGTTTGGGGGGGGCCTGAGGGGGTTTAGGGGGAACACGGGCCGGTTTTGAGACCCTTGGGGTGGTTTAGGGGGTGCTTGGCAGGGTTTTAGGGGGATATGGGGTGGTTGGGGGGACATGGGGTGGTTCGGGGGGTGCCTGGGGTGGTTTTAGGGGGATATGGGGTGGTTGGGGGGGACATGGGGTGGTTCGGGGGGTGCCTGGGGTGGTTTTGGGGGGATATGGGGTGGTTGGGGGGGACATGGGGTGGTTTGGGGGGTGCCTGGGGTGGTTTTGGGGGGATATGGGGTGGTTGGGGGGACATGGGGTGGTTTGGGGGGTGCCTGGGGTGGTTTTGGGGGGATATGGGGTGGTTGGGGGGGACATGGGGTGGTTTGGGGGGTGCCTGGGGTGGCTTCAGGGGGTCCTCACATCATTTAGGGGGGCCCTGGGGTGTGTTAGGGGGTGCATTGGGTGGCTTTGAGACCCTTGAGATGGTTTGGGGGGCCCTGGGGGGGTTTCGAGGCCATGTGGGGTGTTTTTAGGGGGTCTTGAGAGACTTTTAGGGGACCCTGGGGTGGCTTAGAGGGAACAGGGGGTGGCTTGGAGAGTTTTGGGGTGCTTTGGGGGGACCCTGGGGTGGTTTTGGGGGGCCTGGGGTGATTTGGGCAGATGTAGGGTCCTTTAAGAGATTCTTGCAGGGTTTTGGGGACCCTTGGGGGGCCCTGGGGTGGGTTTTGGGGGGTCCCACGGTGGTTTAGGGGGTCCCAGGGTGCGTTGGTGGGCCCCGGGGTGGGTTTTGGGGGGGTCCCAGGGTGCGTTGGTGGGCCATGGGGTGGGTTTTGGGGGGTCCCAGCGTGGTTTGATGGGCCCCGGGGTGGGTTTTGGGGGGTCCCGGCGTGGTTTGGGGGGTCCCAAGGTGATTTGGTGGGCCCTGGGGTGGGTTTTGGGGGGTCCCAGGGTGGTTTGGGGGGTCCCGAGGTGCTTTATTGGGCCCCAGGGTGCCTTGAGGGGCCTTGGGGTGGGTTTCGGGGGTCCCAGGCTGGGGCTTGGCGACCCCCGGGGTCCCCCCGTGCCGCCGCGGGGCGGGCCGGGGTGGGGGGGGGTTCGGGGTTCAGGGGGGGTATTTGGGGTTCGGGGGGGGATGTTCGGGGTTGGGGGGGGGTATTCGGGTTCGGGGGTGCGCGCGGCGGTTTCGGGGCGCGCTGACCCCCGCCCCGCGCCCCCAGCCCGTGCTGCCCCACACGGCGGCGTGCCTGGGGGGGGGCCGGGGTTCAGGGGGGTTATTTGGGGTTCAGGGGGGGTATTCGGGTTCGGGGGTGCGCGCGGCGGTTTCGGGGCGCGCTGACCCCCGCCCCGCGCCCCCCAGCCCGTGCTGCCCCACACGGCGGCGTGCCTGGGGGGGGGGTTCGGGGTTCAGGGGGGTTATTTGGGGTTCAGGGGGGGTATTCGGGTTCGGGGGTGCGCGCGGCGGTTTCGGGGCGCGCTGACCCCCGCCCCGCGCCCCCCAGCCCGTGCTGCCCCACACGGCGGCGTGCCTGGGGGGGGGTTCGGGGTTCAGGGGGGTTATTTGGGGTTCAGGGGGGGTATTCGGGTTCGGGGGTGCGCGCGGCGGTTTCGGGGCGCGCTGACCCCCGCCCCGCGCCCCCCAGCCCGTGCTGCCCCACACGGCGGTGTGCCTGGGGGGGGGCCGGGGTTCAGGGGGGTTATTTGGGGTTCAGGGGGGTATTTGGGGTTCGGGGGGGGATGTTCGGGGTTGGGGGGGGGTATTCGGGTTCGGGGGTGCGCGCGGCGGTTTCGGGGCGCGCTGACCCCCGCCCCGCGCCCCCCAGCCCGTGCTGCCCCACACGGCGGCGTGCCTGGGGGGGGGGTTCGGGGTTCAGGGGGGTTATTTGGGGTTCAGGGGGGGTATTCGGGTTCGGGGGGGCGCGCGGCGGTTTCGGGGCGCGCTGACCCCCGCCCCGCGCCCCCCAGCCCGTGCTGCCCCACACGGCGGTGTGCCTGGCGTGCGGCGAGGCCGGCCGGGAGGAGGCGGCGGCGGGCGCGCAGGAGAGGTTCGAGCTGTCGCTGATGGAGTGCACCCTGTGCAGCGAGATCGTGCACCCCCGCTGCCTCCAGGTACGGGGGACCCCCCCCCGCGACCCCCCCCCCCGCCGCACCCCCCTTTTCCCGCGCGTCGGGGATCCCCCCACCCCGAAACGAAGGGGATCCCGCGACGGCGCCGTCCACGCCCCTACGGCAGCCCCCCCCCCCCCCGCCGTTTCGGGGATCCCTCCCGCCCAGAGGGGACCCCCAAATTGGGGGGGGGGCCCCCCCCCGGTTTTCTGACCCCCTCCCCGGTTTTCTGACCCCCTCCCCTCGCAGATGGGGCGCGCGGAGGCGGTGATCAACCCCGAGATCCCCAACTGCTGGGAGTGCCCCAAGTGCAAGCGGGAGGGGCGCAGCGCCAAGGTGGGGCGCGGGGCGGCCCCCCAAAATTTGGGGGGGGGGGGTCTCTGGGGTACTGGGGGGTCTGGGGAGGGGTTTGGGGGGCTGTGGGGTTCAGGGAAGGCTGTGGGGCGGGGGGGGAGCGTGAGGATTTGTGCGAATGGGGGGGGCAGAGCTCTGGGGGGGTATTTTGGGGTTTTGGGGGGGTCTTTAGATTTTGGGGGGGTTGTCTGGGGTATATGGGGGGGTGCTCAGGTGGTGGGGGGGTGGTCAGGTGTTGGGGGGGACCCCAGGTGTGGGGGAGGCTGCGGGGTTGGGAGGGGGCACGGGGGCTTGAGGGGGTCCCCAGGGTTTTGGGGGGGGGCAGGGCGTTGATATTTGAGGGGGGTCCCAGAGCTTTAGGGGTATCAGAGAGGTTTTTTGAGGGGGTGTGGGGTTTTGGGGGACCCCAGCATTTTGGGGGAACCCCGAAGGTCTGGGGCAGTCCGTAGGGCTGGGGGGAGTCGCTGGGGTTTTGGGGTCCCCCCTCCTGATCCCCCCTCGCCGCCCCCCCCCCAGGATTCAGGGGACGGGGGGGCAAAGCGGCGGGCGGAGGAGGGGGAAGAGGGGGTGCGCTGGAAGCTGACGGACGAGCCCCCCCCCAAACGCAAGGGGGGTCCCCTCCCCCCCGACGGGGCCCCCCCAAAGCGCAAGAGGGAGCAGGACCCCAAAAAGAAGGTGAGGACCCCGGGGAGGGGGGGAGTGGCCCTTTCCCCCTGCCGCCCCCCCCCCCCCCGGGGTTGGGGGGCACCCCCCACCCCGAGGGTCCCCGGGGGCCGGGTGCTGAGGGGTGTGTCTGTCTTGTGTCCCCCCCCCCAGGCGGAGGCGACAGACGGGGCGACGTGGGGGGCCCCCCCCGAGCTGCAGCCCCCCGGGGGGCCGGCCCCCGCCCCCGGCCCCCCCGACCCTGAGGTGAGACACCCCCCCCCCGTGCCCTTGGGGGTCCCCTGTGTGTCCCCCAGACCCCCTTGGTCATGCCGGGCGCGCTTGGGGGTGTCCCCAGGGCCCCCCCGTGTCCCCGGGGACCCCAAGGTTGTGCCTGGAGCCCCCCCGTGTCCCCAGGGACGTCCCCAGGATTGTCCCCAGCCCCCCCCTCCCGTGTTCCCAGGGCCCCCCAGGGGTGTCCCGGGGTCCCCCCGCCTGGTCCCCATGTCCCCGGGAGTGCCCCCAGGGGTGTCCCCATGTCCCCGAGGGTGCCCCCGGGGGTGTCCCCATACCCCCAGGGGTGTCCCCATGTCCCCAAGGGTGCCCCCGGGGGTGTCTCTGTGCCCCCGGGGGTGTCCCCATGTCCCCAAGGGTGCCCCCGGGGGTGTCCCTGTACCCCAGGGGTGTCCCCATGTCCCCAAGGTCCCCCCGGGGGTGTCCCCGTACCCCCAGGGGTGTCCCCATGTCCCCGAGGGTGCCCCCGGGGGGGTCCCTGCGCCCCAGGGGTGCCCCGAGGGCTGTCCCCGCGCCCCGGGGGGGGTCCCCACGCCCCCAGGGGTGCCCCCAGGGCTGTCCCCGCGCCCTGGGGGGGGTTCCCACGCCCCCAGGGGTGCCCCCAGGGCTGTCCCCGCACCACGGGGGGGGTCCCCACGCCCCCAGGGGTGCCCCCAGGGCTGTCCCCGCGCCCCGGGGGGGGTTCCCACGCCCCCAGGGGTGCCCCCAGGGCTGTCCCCGCACCACGGGGGGGGTCCCCACGCCCCCAGGGGTGCCCCCAGGGCTGTCCCCGCGCCCCGGGGGGGTCCCCGCGCCCCCGGGGCCGTCCGGCCGCGCGCCCCGGCTGACGGGGGTGCCGCAGGGCCGGACGCGGCAGCGGGAGCGCCTGGAGCGCTTCCGGCAGATGTGCCGCCTCCTGGAGCGCGTCCCGGCCGGCGCCAGCTCCAGCTCCAGCTCCAGCTCCGGCTCCGACTCGGGGGGCAGCCCCCCGCCGCCCTTCAGCCCCCCGGCCGCCGAGGAGGAGGAGGAGGAAGAGGAGGAGGAGGACGAGGAGGAGGAGGAGGAGGAGGAAGAAGCGGGGCGCCCCCACAACGGGGCCGCTCCCCCCGCCGCCAAACCCCCGCCGGGCTGCCGGGGGGGTCCGGGGGGGGTCCCGTCGGGCGGGGGGACGCGGCGCCTGCGGGCGTGGCCCCTGGTGCCCTCCCCCCCCCGGCCCCCCGCCCCCCTGGAGCGTCATGTGGTGAGACCCCCCCCCGCCAGCCCGGACCCCGACCGCCTGCCCCTGGACAGCGGCGCCGCGCACGTCATGCAGCGCGACGTCTGGCTCGGCGTCTTCCTGCACCTCTCGTCCCGCGAGCTCTGCGTCTGCATGCGCGTCTGCCGCACCTGGAGCCGCTGGTAGGCCTCACTGGGGCGACTGGGAGCACTGGGAGGGGGGCCAGGGGCCGTACTGGGAGCTCCGGGGGCCGTACTGGGAGCACTGGGAGGGGTTCTGGGGTCCGGGGGGTTCTCTCTGCGCCTCTCGTCCCGCGAGCTCCGTGTCCGCATGGGCGTCTGCCGCAGCTGGAGCCGCTGGTGGGCCTTAGTGGGGCGACTGGGAGCACTGGGAGCGTGGTTAGGGGCCGTACTGGGAGTGCTGGGGCCACACTGAGTGTTGTGGGGGCCATACTGGGAGCACTGGGAGGGGTTCTGGGGTCCGGGGGGTTCTCTCTGCGCCTCTCGTCCCGCGAGCTCCGCGTCTGCATGGGCGGCTGCCGCAGCTGGAGCCGCTGGTGGGCCTTACTGGGGCGACTGGGAGCACTGGGAGGGGGGCCAGGGGCCGTACTGGGAGCTGTGGGGGCCATACTGGGAGCACTGGGAGAGCTAAGGAAGATAGCAAAGTCATGGGGGGTGTTGGGGCGGTACTGGGAGCACCAGAGGCTCCTACGGGGAGCGTGGCGGGTGTTACTGGGAGCAACGAGCAACTGGGAGCAGCGGCATAGGTTTCTGGCGGTGCTTGGGAACACTGTAGGGTTACTGGGAGTACTGGCAGTACTGGGAGAGTGCCGGGGGAGCATGGGGGTCATTCCCAGTCTTACTGGGAGCTTGCTGCGAGGTTTCCACGAGCACCACAGAGCTTTACTGGGAGGTTACTGGGAGCACTGGGGGCTCTCGGAGGCCCAGACCAGGCTCCCTTTTGGGCTGTGGCCTCCCGGGGGTACCCCGACACCCCCCCAGGGGTCCCCTAACCCCCTCCCCAATACCCTGACCCCCCCAGGGTCCCCTAATCCCCCCCCCAGTACCTGACCCCCCCAGGGTCCCCTAATCACCCCCTGGTACCCTGCCCCCCCCAGCACACTGTACCCCCCCCCAAAATACCCTGACCCCCCCCTCCGGTTACCCTAACCCCCCCCAGTACCCCGCCCCACCCCAGGGGTCCCCCGACCCCCCCGGGGAGGTACCCTGACCCCCCCGTACCTCCCCCCCCGCCGCCGGCGTCTCCTAATGCCCTCCCTGGTCCCCTGACCCCCCCCCCAGTACCTTCCCCCCCCCCAGGGGTACCCCGACACCCCCCCAGGGGTCCCCCGACCCCCTCCCCGGTACCCTGAGCCCCCCCCCGGGTACCCTAACCCCCTCCTCGGTACCCTCAGCCCCCCAGGGGTACCCCGACACCCCCCAGGGGTCCCCCGACCCCCTCCCCGGTACCCTCAGCCCCCCCCGGGTACCCTAAACCCCCCCCCAGTACCTTCCCCCCCCCCAGGGCTCCCCTGACCCCCCCAGGGGTACCCCGACACCCCCCAGGGGTCCCCCGACCCCCTCCCCGGTACCCTCAGCCCCCCCCAGGGGTCCCCTGACCCCCCCAGGGGTACCCCAACACCCCCCCAGGGGTCCCCCGACCCCCTCCCCGGTACCCTCAGCCCCCCCCAGGGGTCCCCTGACCCCCCCAGGGGTACCCCAACACCCCCCCAGGGGTCCCCCGACCCCCTCCCCGGTACCCTCAGCCCCCCCCGGGTACCCTAACCCCCCCCCAGTACCCCGCCCCCCCCCAGGGCTCCCCTGACCCCCCCGGGGGGGCTGTCGCGGCGCAGGTGCTGCGACCGGCGGCTGTGGACGCGCATCGACCTGAGCCGGCGCGCGGCCATCACGCCGCCCATGCTGAGCGGGGTGGTGCGGCGCCAGCCCGCCAGCCTGGACCTCAGCTGGACCGGCATCTCGCGCAAGCAGCTCTCCTGGCTCGTCAGCCGCCTGCAGGGTGGGTGCCCCCGCACCCGGGGGGCCTGGGCGGCCGGGGGGGCCTGGGGGCGTCTTAGAGGGGTTACGGGGGGCCCTGGGCGTCCTAGGGGGGTTTTGGGGGTGTTTAGGGCATCTTAGAGGGGTTACAGGGGGGCCCTGGGTGTCCTAGGGGGGTTATGGGGGGGCCCTGGGCGTCTTAGAGGGGTTTTGGGGGTGTTTAGGGCATCTTAGAGGGGTTACAGGGGGGCCCTGGGTGTCCTAGGGGGGTTATGGGGGGGCCCTGGGCGTCTTAGGGGGGTTTTGGGGGTGTTTAGGGCATCTTAGAGGGGTTACAGGGGGGCCCTGGGCGTCCTAGGGAGGTTTTGAGGGGGCCCTGGGCGTCTTAGAGGGGTTTTGGGGGTGTTTTGGGTGTCTTAGAGGGGTTTTGGGGGGGCCTGGGGGCGTCTTAGAGGGGTCACGGGGGGGCCCTGGGCGTCCTAGGGGAGTTTTGGGGGGGCTCTGGGCGTCTTAGGGGGGTTACGGGGGGGCCCTGGGCATCTTAGAGGGGTTTTGGGGTGTTTTGGGTGTTTTAGAGGGGTTTTGGGGGGGCTCTGGGCGTCTTAGAGGGGTTATGGGGAGGCCCTGGGCGTCTTAGGGGGGTTTTGGGGGTGTTTAGGGCGTCTTAGAGGGGTTACAGGGGGGCCCTGGGCGTCCTAGGGGGGTTATGGGGGGGCCCTGGGCGTCCTAGGGGGGTTTTGAGGGGGCCCTGGGCGTCTTAGAGGGGTTATGGGGAGGCCCTGGGCGTCTTAGGGGGGTTTTTGGGGGTGTTTAGGGCGTCTTAGAGGGGTTACAGGGGGGCCCTGGGCGTCCTAGGGAGGTTTTGAGGGGGCCCTGGGTGTCTTAGAGGGGTTTTGGGGGTGTTTTGGGTGTCTTAGAGGGGTTTTGGGGGGGCTCTGGGCGTCTTAGAGGGGTTTTGGGGGTGTTTTGGGTGTCTTAGAGAGGTTTTGGGGGGGCCCTGGGCGTCTTAGAGGGGTTACGGGGGGGCTCTGGGCGTCCTAGGGGGGTTTTGGGGGGGCCCTGGGTGTCTTAGAGGGGTTTTGGGGGTGTTTTGGGCGTCCTAGGGGGGTTTTGGGGGGGCCTGGGGGCGTCTTAGAGGGGTCACGGGGGGGCCCTGGGCGTCTTAGGGGGTTTTGGGGTGTTTAGGGCATCTTAGAGGGGTTACAGGGGGGCCCTGGGCGTCCTAGGGAGGTTTTGAGGGGGCCCTGGGCGTCTTAGAGGGGTTTTGGGGGTGTTTTGGGTGTCTTAGAGGGGTTTTGGGGGGGCCTGGGGGCGTCTTAGAGGGGTCACGGGGGGGCCCTGGGCGTCTTAGGGGGTTTTGGGGGTGTTTAGGGCATCTTAGAGGGGTTACAGGGGGGCCCTGGGTGTCCTAGGGGGGTTATGGGGGGGCCCTGGGCGTCTTAGAGGGGTTTTGGGGGTGTTTTGGGTGTTTTAGAGGGGTTACGGGGGGGCTCTGGGCGTCTTAGGGGGGTTTTGGGGGTGTTTTGGGTGTTTTAGAGGGGTTACGGGGGGGCTCTGGGCGTCTTAGGGGGGTTATGGGGGGGGCTCTGGGCGTCTTAGGGGGTTTTGGGGGGGCTCTGGGCGTCTTAGAGGGGTTATGGGGGTGTTTTGGGCGTCTTAGAGGGGTTTTGGGGGGGCTCTGGGTGTCTTAGAGGGGTTTTGGGGGTGTTTTGGGTGTCTTAGAGAGGTTTTGGGGGGGCCCTGGGCGTCTTAGAGGGGTTACGGGGGGGCTCTGGGCGTCCTAGGGGGGTTTTGGGGGGGCCCTGGGTGTCTTAGAGGGGTTTTGGGGGTGTTTTGGGCATCCTAGGGGGGTTTTGGGGGGGCCTGGGGGCGTCTTAGAGGGGTCACGGGGGGGCCCTGGGCGTCTTAGGGGGGTTTTGGGGGTGTTTAGGGCATCTTAGAGGGGTTACAGGGGGGCCCTGGGCGTCCTAGGGAGGTTTTGAGGGGGCCCTGGGCGTCTTAGAGGGGTTTTGGGGGTGTTTTGGGTGTCTTAGAGGGGTTTTGGGGGGGCCTGGGGGCGTCTTAGAGGGGTCACGGGGGGGCCCTGGGCGTCCTAGGGGAGTTTTGGGGGGGCTCTGGGCGTCTTAGGGGGGTTACGGGGGGGCCCTGGGCATCTTAGAGGGGTTTTGGGGGTGTTTTGGGTGTTTTAGAGGGTTTTGGGGGGCTCTGGGCGTCTTAGAGGGGTTATGGGGAGGCCCTGGGCGTCTTAGGGGGGTTTTGGGGGTGTTTAGGGCGTCTTAGAGGGGTTACAGGGGGGCCCTGGGCGTCCTAGGGGGGTTATGGGGGGGCCCTGGGCGTCCTAGGGGGGTTTTGAGGGGGCCCTGGGCGTCTTAGAGGGGTTATGGGGAGGCCCTGGGCGTCTTAGAGGGGTTTTGGGGGGGCTCTGGGTGTCTTAGAGGGCTCACGGGGGGGCTCTGGGCGTCTTAGGGGGGTTATGGGGGGGCTCTGGGCGTCTTAGAGGGGTTACAGGGGGGCCCTGGGCGTCTTAGGGGGGTTTTGGGGGTGTTTTGGGTGTCTTAGAGGGGTTTTGGGGGGGCTCTGGGCGTCTTAGAGGGGTTATGGGGAGGCCCTGGGCGTCTTAGGGGGGTTTTGGGGGTGTTTAGGGCGTCTTAGAGGGGTTACAGGGGGGCCCTGGGCGTCCTAGGGGGGTTATGGGGGGGCTCTGGGCGTCTTAGAGGGGTTTTGGGGGGGCTCTGGGTGTCTTAGAGGGCTCACGGGGGGGCTCTGGGCGTCTTAGGGGGTTATGGGGGGCTCTGGGCGTCTTAGAGGGGTTACAGGGGGGCCCTGGGCGTCTTAGGGGGGTTTTGGGGGTGTTTTGGGTGTCTTAGAGGGGTTTTGGGGGGGCTCTGGGCATCTTAGAGGGGTTTTGGGGGTGTTTTGGGTGTCTTAGAGGGGTTTTGGGGGGGCCCTGGGTGTCTTAGAGGGGTCACGGGGGGGCCCTGGGCGTCCTAGGGGGATTTTGGGGGGGCCCTGGGTGTCTTACAGGGGTTTTGGGGGGGCCCTGGGTGTCTTACAGGGGTTTTGGGGTGCCCCGGGTGTTCTCCGGGGCCCTTTTAGGGTGTGGGGTGTCTGTAGGGGTTTTGGGGGTGGGCGCCCCATGGGGGGGCTCAGGGGGGTCCCCACACCCTGCAGGGGGTTTCGGGGGGTTCCCACGCCCCATGGGGGGGGCTCAGGGGGGTTCCCACATCCCCACACCCCACGGGGGGGCTCAGGGGTCCCACTGTCCCCGTGGGGGGGCGCGGGGGGGGTCCCACGCCCCACGGGAGGGCTTGGGGGTCCTGGTGTCCCCGCGGGGGGGCTCAGGGGGGGTCCCACGCCCCACGGGGGGGTTCCCACGCCCCACGGGAGGGCTTGGGGGTCCTGGTGTCCCCGCGGGGGGGCTCGGGGGGGTCCCACGCCCCACGGGGGGGTTCCCACGCCCCATGGGGGGGCTCGGGGGGGTTCCCACGCCCCACGGGGGGGTTCCCACGCCCCATGGGGGGGCTCAGGGGGGTTCCCATGCCCCACGGGGGCTCGGGGGGGTCCCATGCCCCGCGGGGGGCTCCGGCGTCCCGCCGTCCCCGCGGGGGGGTTCCCACGCCCCACGGGGGGGCTCGGGGGGGTCCCACGCCCCATGGGAGGGCTTGGGCGTCCTGGTGTCCCCGCGGGGGGGCTCAGGGGGGGTCCCACGCCCCACGGGGGGGTTCCCACGCCCCATGGGGGGGGTCCCACGCCCCACGGGAGGGCTTGGGGGTCCTGGTGTCCCCGCGGGGGGGCTCAGGGGGGGTCCCACGCCCCACGGGGGGGTTCCCATGCCCCACGGGGGGGGTCCCACGCCCCGCGGGGGGCTCCGGCGTCCCGCCGTCCCCGCGGGGGGGGCGCGGGGGGGCGCGGGCGCGCACCCACGGGGCGGCGGGCGCCGCAGGGCTGCGGGAGCTGGTGCTGAGCGGGTGCTCGTGGGGCGCGGTGTCGGCGCTGGGCACGGCCAGCCTGGCCTCGCTGCGCCTGCTGGACCTGCGCTGGGTGCCCGAGCTGTCCGACGCCCACCTGCGCGAGCTGCTGCTGCCCCCCCCCGAGGGCCGGCAGGGTGAGGGGCGCGGGGGCTGGGGGGGAGGGGGGAGATGGGGGGGAGATGGGGGGCGCAGGGGGATGCGGGGGGTCCGGGCTATAGGGGTTCCGGGGGGGACACGGAAGGAATATGTGGGTGCCACGTGGGGGGCGGTGGGTGCCACGTGGGTGCCACGCGGGGCGCGGTGGGTGCCACGCGGGGCGCGGTGGGTGCCACGTGGGGTGTGGCGGGTGCCATGCGGGGTGTGGTGGGTGCCACGTGGGTGCCACGCGGGGCGCGGTGGGTGCCACGCGGGGCGCGGTGGGTGCCACGTGGGTGCCACGTGGGGTGTGGTGGGTGCCACGTGGGGTGTGGTGGGTGCCACGCGGGGTGTGGTGGGTGCCACGTGGGGTGTGGCGGGTGCCATGCGGGGTGTGGTGGGTGCCACGTGGGTGCCACGCAGGGTGCGGCGGGTGCCACATGGGGCGCGGCGGGCGCCATGTGGGGCGCGGTGGGTGCCATGTGGGGCGCAGTGGGTGCCACGTGGGTGCCACGCGGGGCGCGGTGGGTGCCACGTGGGGCGCGATGGGTGCCACGCAGGGTGCGGTGGGTGCCACATGGGGCACGGTGGGTGCCACGCAGGGTGCGGTGGGTGCCACGTGGGGCGTGGCGGGTGCCACGTGGGGCGCGGCGGGCGCCATGTGGGGTGCGGTGGGTGCCATGTGGGGCGCAGTGGGTGCCACGTGGGTTCCACGCGGGGTGTGGTGGGTGCCATGTGGGTGCCACGTGGGGTGTGGTGGGTGCCACGTGGGGTGTGGCGGGTGCCACGTGGGTGCCACGCGGGGCGCGGTGGGTGCCACGCAGGGTGCGGTGGGTGCCACATGGGGCACGGTGGGTGCCACACGGGGCGCGGTGGGTGCCACGTGGGTGCCACACAGGGTGCGGCGGGCGCCCCGCTGACGCGCGGCCCCCAGCACCCCCCGAGGCGCGCGGGCGCCTGCCCAACCTGGTGGAGCTGCGGCTGGCGGGGCTGGAGGTGACGGAGGCCTCGCTGCGGCTGGTGGCCCGCCAGGCCCCCCAGCTGGCCACCCTCGACCTCAGCCACTGCGGCCGCCTGGGCGACGGCGCGCTGGCCGCCCTCGGCGCCCTGCGCCACAGCCTGGCCGAGCTCAACCTGGCAGGTGGGGGCCGGGACCCCCGGGGGGGGCTCGGGGACACCCGTGGGGACCCTTGGGGGGGCCGGGGGGCTCGGGGACACCCTTGGGGACTCGTGGGGGGGGGCTCGGGGACACCCTTGGGGGGGCTGGGGGGCTCGGGGACACCCGGAGGGGGGAGCTGGGGGGGCTCAGAGACACCCGTGGGGAGCCGGGGGGCGCTGGGGGGGCTCGGGGACACCCGTGGGGATCCAGGGGGGGCGGGGGCTCGGGGACACCCTTGGGGGGGGCTCGGGGGCACCCTTGGGGACTCATGGGGGGGGCTCGGGGGCTCGGGGACACCCTTGGGGGGGCTGGGGGACACCCGTGGGGACCCTTGGGGGGGCCGGGGGGCTCGGAGACACCCGTGGGGACCCAGGGGGACTCTTGGGGGGGGCTCGGGGACACCCGTGGGGACTGGGGGGGGGGGCCTGGGGGGCCCTGGGGACACTGGGGGGGGCTTGCGGGGTTGGGGGGGGCGCTGGGGACACCCTTGGGGACCCCTGGCGATGCCGGGGGGGCCCTGGGGACCCTGGGGGGGGGGGTGGTGGGTGTCCCCGGGTCCTGCCTTGGTGCCTCTGCCCCCCCCCCCGGTGCCCCCCCCCCCCCCCCGGTGCCCCCTCCCCACGGTGCCCCCCCCGCAGGCTGCCAGCGCCTGACGGACCAGGTGCTGCCGGCGCTGCGCCGCTGCCCGCGCCTGCGCCGCGTGGACCTGCGCTCCTGCCGCCACGTCAGCCCCGAGGCCTGCGCCCGCCTCTGCCAGGAGCCCCCCGCGCCCCCCCCGGGGGGGCCGCCCCCCGCCCCCTTCCGCCTCCCCGAGGAGAAGCTGCTGCTCAAGGACGGTTAAAGCCGGGGGGGGGGGGGGGGGGGCGGCACGGGGACCCCCCCACACGCCGGGGACCCCCCGAGGGACAGCGGGTGCCCCCCACGGACGCTGGGGACCACCCCCCCATGTGGAAATTGGGGACCCCCCCCCCCGGAAATTGGGGAGCAGGGCAGCGGGGAGACCTCCTCCCCACCCCCGGACACTGAAGACCCCCCACAGGGGGGCTGGGGATCCCCCCATGGACGCTGGGGACCCCCCCCCGACACCGGGGACACCCCCCCCCCCGTGCCACTGGGGACCCCTCGTGGACGACGGGGACCCCCCGGGGTGGGGGGGACCCTGCAACCCCCCCCCCGACTGGACGAGGTTCTTTCATTAAAGCTATGCACTGATTTGGGGGGGGGGGGTAGGGGGAAGGCCACGCCCACCCCACGCTGTTAGCCACGCCTCTGCGCTGTAGCCACGCCCCGTCCCCGGGGCTGGCAGGGGGCGGGGGGAGCAGTCCCAACCCACCCCCTCAGGGATGGGGGCGTGGCTCGGAGAGGCCCCGCCTCCAGACGGGTGGGAGCGGGCAGAGAAAAGTCGAGTGACTCCTGGTGGGAGGGGGGAGCGGGCTTGAGCACGCCCCGCCCACCGCGGGGCGGAGCTGTTGTAGACGTTTCCCTTTCAGGGGCGGGGCTTCGCCGGGCCCCTCCCTCCGGCGGGCGAGTGTTCCCCTCCCTGGTTGAGGCTGGGCGTGACCTTACCCCGAATTATGGGCGGGGCTGTCCCAAGCCACGCCCCTCCCGGGCAGGGGGCGGAGTCCCCCCGCCATTTTATACTTGAATCCTTGCTGGAGGCGTTACTTGAACCGGGGCCGGGGGGGCCGGGGGAGGGGGGGCCGGGGGGGGGAACCCCGAAACCTCAGGGCTCCGGGGGGGGCTGGTGTGGGTGTGTGTGGACACGCCCCCTTTCCCCCTCCCCCTCCCCCCGCACCCCCCCCCCCCCCCAGGACCAAAGCTGCCCCTCCCCCAGCCGGCGGGGGCGGTGGGGGAGGGGTGGGGGGGCGGGGCCCCGCGGCGCCGCCAATAAACGGTCGGATTTTTTTTTTTTTTTTTTTTTTAACAAAAAATCCCGAATGTGTCTGTGTCTGGGGGGGGGGGGGGAGGGACACCAGCCGTCCGGGGAGGGGGGGCGGGGGCTTTTCGCACCCCGAAATCCCCCGTGTGCGGGGCCGCCGAGCTGCGCGGAGCGTTGCGGCAATGCGCATGCGCGGGGGGGGGGGTGCCCGCGCACGCGGCTGCGCATGCGCGGAGCTGTCCGGAGAAACCGCGCATGCGCAGAGTTCACGCGGGAGGGGCGGGACGGACTCGGCGTCTGCGCGGGGATCAGGCGCATGCGCAGAGCTGTCGGCGGAAGAGGAACGACTCGGCGCATGCGCGGAGGTGTCCGAGGGGCGGTGACCGCACGGAGCTCCCGGGTGACCTCTGCGCATGCGCGGAGCTGGGGGGGGCCGACACACACGAGGACGGTCTCTGCGCATGCGCGGAGCTGCCGGGAGGTGTGTGTCTCTGCGCATGCGCAGAGCTTTCGCGGCTCTCTGCGCATGCGCGGAGCGGCCAGGGGCCGCTCGGCGCATGCGCGGAGCTGCCGGGAAGTCTGCGCATGCGTGGAGCTACGGCGGGGGTATGCGCATGCCCGGCGCTGCCGGGAGGGAGGGGGGCAGGGACGACTCGGCGCATGCGCAGACTTCTCCGGGCCAGCGGAAGCGGCGCGTGCGCAGAGCGCGCTGGAGGGCGCTGGAGGAACGGCGCATGCGCGCAGCGCCCTACGCGGAGGGCGGGGCGGCGGCGCCTGCGCAGTGCGGAGGCGGCGGCGGCGGCGCGGATTCGCCACAACCGCGCGGCTTTAATTAAAAAAAAAAACCAAACCGACCCAAAAACCCCCAAACCTCCAAAGCCGTTGAATAAAGGGGCGGGTAAAGCGCGGCGCACTCGGGGCGTGGAACGATAACGGGGGGCTGCGGTGGCGAAAGTGCGGTCGGCGGCTGCGCGCCGCAGATTCGCCACGGCTGCCGGGGCCGCCTTCCCTCCCCCCCCGCACGGGTCGGGCGCGTTTTCCCGTGGCGGCGCGTGGCGCGTTGCCGGTTCCTCCGGTTTTTTGCGGGTGCGTTTCGAGGGCGTCTTTGGGCGCGGAAAGGGGTGGGGAGGGGGGGTGGGGGGGGGGTGGGGGGGGGCTCCGCCGCGGGGCAGGGGGGAAGCGGCGGCCCCGTGTGGAAAGTGCGGCGGGGCGGCGCGCACGCGCGGGGCCTCTCGCGAGAGCGGCGCGGCCCGTTGGCTCCGCCCCCTTCTCGCGCTCGCTCGCTCCCCGGTTCCCCCCCCACCCCCCCGTCCCCCCTTCCCCTCCCCGTCCCCTCACCCGCCCGCCCCGCTCCGCGGCGGCGGCTCCGGCCCCACCGGCCCCACCGGCCCCACCGAGCTCCCCCTCCCCGCCCTCGGCCCCTTCAGGCCCCGCCGCTCTCCCGCCCCGCGGAGGGGGGCGGCGGCGGCGGGAGCGGGCAGGTGAGAGCGGGGTCGGGGGCGGCGGCGGCGGCGGCGGGGGGGGGGGGGGAGGTTTGCGTGGGGTTCGTGAGAGGAAATTTCGGGCCTTGCGGGGGGATTCGGGGGGCTGCGGGGGGCGCGGGGGGCGGGGGGGGCCTGGGGGAGGGCGGGGGGCGGGGGGGAGGGGGGGCCGTGAGGAGAAGGGGGGTCGGGCCCGGGGCTGAGGGGGCGGGGGGGCGCGAGGCGTGGGGGGCTGAGGGGGATGTGAGGGGGGAGGCCACGCTTGGGGGGCTGGGGGGCGCGAGGGGTGAGGAGAAACTTGGGGGGCTGCGGGGGGGGGGGGGAGCCGAGGCTGTGAGGAGAAACTTGGGGGTCTGGGGCGGGGGAGGGGACGGGCCGGGGGAGCCGGGGGGCGGCGGGGTGACCCCCCCCTCCCCGGTGCCGCCGCAGCGTCGATGAGGCAGCATGGAGCCCGAGGCGGGGGGTGACAGCCAGCGGACCCCCAGCGTCCCCTGGCGCAGCTACAAGCTGCTGGTGGACCCCGCGCTGCGCCGCGCCCCCCAAAAAGTCTATCGCTACGATGGCGTCCACTTCAGCGTGCCCGTGAGTCCCCGGCCCCCCGCCCGGCCCCCCGCCCGGCCCCCGCCGCGGGCCGCCGCTCCCTGGGGTGCGCTCGGGGTCCCCCGCCCGCCGCACCCCACGTTTTTCTACCCCCTCCCGCCCCCCAACCAGGACTCGGGGTACCCCCCGGCGGGCGCCGTGCAGGACCCCCGGCCCCGGCGCATCTGGGCGAAGCACCGCGACGTCTCCTTGCCCGTGCCCAAGTTCAAGGTGAAGGGAAGCGGGGGAGGGGATTTCAGGGGGGAGAGAGGGTTTGGGGGGGGGGGGGGAGAGGGGCTTTTAGGGGCCAGACGAGGTTTTGGGGAGCAGAGAGGGTTTTAGGGAGCAGAGGAGTTTCAGGGGACAGAGAAGATTTTAAAGCAGTTTTAGGGGGGGTTTAGGTGCAGAGAAGAACTTTTAGGAGCGGAGAGGGGGTTTTGCGGGGTTTTTAGAGGGGTTTTGGGGGGGGAGAGAGGGTTTTAGAGAGGTTTTAGGGGGGGTTTGGGTGGGGAGAGAGGGTTTTAGACAGGATTTAGAGGGGTTTTAGAAGAGTTTTAAAGGGGTTTTAGGGGGATTTTAGGGGGGAAGAAGGGGTTTTAGAGAGTTTTAGAGGGGTTTTGGGGGGGAGGGGGTTTTAGGGGGCTTTTAGAGGGGTTTTAGGGGAGAAGGGGAGTTTTAGAGGGATTTTGGGGGGGAGAGGGGGTTTTAGGGGGTTTTAGGGGGGGAGAGGAGTTTTTAGAGGGGTTTTAGGGGGGGAGAGGGAGTTTTTAGAGGGGTTGAGGGGTTTTTAGGGGGGTTGAGAGGGTTTTTAGGGGGGTTTTAGGGGGGTTTTGGGGGGGAGAGGGAGTTTTTAGAGGGGTTGAGGGGGTTTTAGGGGGGTTGAGGGGGTTTTAGGGGGGTTTTAGGGGGGTTGAGGCGGTTTTATGGCGGGGGGGGGGGGCCGCGCCGCCTCGCCAGCGCTAACGCCGCGCGTGTCCGTGTCGGGGGGCAGCTGGACGAGTTCTACGTGGGGCAGATCCCGCTGAAGGAGGTGACGTTCGCCCGGCTGAACGACAACGTGCGCGAGGCGTTTCTGGCCGACATGTGCCGCAAATACGGGGAGGTGGAGGAGGTGGAGATCCTGCTGCACCCCAAAACCCGCAAGCACCTGGGGCTGGCGCGGGTGCTCTTCGCCAGCACGCGGGGGGCCAAGGAGACCGTCAAGCACCTGCACAACACCTCCGTCATGGGCAACATCATCCACGCGCAGCTCGACATCAAAGGTCAGCCGCCCCCTCCCCGCTTTTTCGCCCCGCGGCGAGTTTCGGGGCGCGCCGACCGCTTCCCCCCCGCCCCGAGGTTTGGTTTTTATGGCGGGGCGGGGGGGGGGGGGGTTTGTCGAGCCCCCCGCCCCGGCGCCGTCGCTTCGCAGGGCAGCAGCGGATGAAGTATTACGAGCTCATCGTCAACGGCGCCTACACCCCCCAGACGGTGCCCACCGGCGGCAAAGCGGCGGGGGACAAGGCGGAGGCGGTAGGGGGATGGGTTCTGGGGTACCCCCCCTCTTCCCGGGGGGCGGGGGACTCACCCCCAGGGGGTTTAAGCGCACGGGGGGCTGTTGTGGGACGCTCCTGAGCCCGTTTTTCACCCCACGGGGGTCTTTTGGGGTCCCCCCGCTCCATTTTTCACCCCACGGGGGTCTTTTGGCCCCCCCTCAGTGCGTTTTTCCCCCCGTGGGGGTCTTTTCGGGTTCCCCTAGCCCGTTTTTTTACTCTATGGGGCTTTTTTGAGGTCCCCCCACTCCATTTTTCCCCCCACGAGGGTGTTTTGGGGCCCCACCCAGCCCACTTTTCACCCCATGGGGCTCCTTTGGGGTCCCATCACTCCATTTTTTCCCCATGGGGGGCTTTTCGGGTCCCACTAGTCCATTTTTTTATGTTATGGAGCTTTTTTGGGGCCCCCCAGTCCATTTTTCACCCCCTGGGGGGCTTTTGGGCCCCCCCCCAGTGTGTTTTTCCCCCCACGGGGGTCTTTTCGGGCCCCCCCACTCCACTTTTCCCCCCATGGGGCTCCTTTGGGACCCCCCCCAAATCCCTTCTTCACCCCACGGCGCCGTTCCGGGGGGTCCCGGAGCCGCGTCCGCCCCCTGCGCGTATTTCGGGGCGTTCCCCACTGCGTTTTCCGTTGCACGGGGCTGTTTTGGGGGGGG
>NC_138611.1:99020-120206 GCF_964289735.1 Phaethon aethereus | reverse complement strand
CTGGTGGAAGAGCACGTGGTGCTGGCACGAGGGGAGGGGAAGACGGTGGTGGGGGTGACGGAGCGCAGGTGCCACAGGGTCAGCGCCGGCCCCCCCCCACACACCTGGGGGGGCGGGGGGGGGTCAGGGGGGGATCCCGCCCCCCCCGCCCCTCCCCCCCCCCTCCCCTCCCCCCCTCACCATCCAGTCGGAATCGGTGGCCAAACACCGGATCCATTTGCCGTTCTGGGGGCGGCTGCACTCCTGGGGGGGGGGGGGACAGGGAGGAATTTAGGGGGGTCCCCGGTATTTTGGGGGGACCCAAAAACGGGGGGAGGAGCCCAAAAGCGGGGGGGGGGGAGGGGGTTAATTCGGGGGGTCCCCCTCCCCCCTCACCTCGTACTTGTGCACCTCGATGACCTGGACCTGGGAGCCGCTGCGGAAGTCTGGGGGAGGGGCGAGGGGGGGGTGTGGGTGGGTGAGGGGGGTGGGGGGCGGGGGGGGGGGGGGGGGGGGCGCGGGGTGGGGGAGGGGCTCACCCCAGAGGCGCACGGTGCCGTCCTCCCCCCCCGACAGGCAGTGGGGGGGCTGCTCCCGCAGCGCCAGGCAGTGCACGTAGTCCCGGTGCCCCCGCAGCTCGTGCTGGGGGGGGGCACCCCTGTCACCCCCCCCCTCCCCCCGGGGGGTCCCCAACCCCCCCCGGGGTCCCCAACCCCCCCCCAGGGTCCCCACCCCCTCCCCGGGGTCCCCACCCCCCCCCCGGGGTCCCCAACCTCTGCCCAAGGTCCCCAACCCCCCCCCGGGGTCCCCAACCCCCCCCCGGGGTCCCCACCCCCTCCCCGGGGTCCCCAACCTCTGCCCAAGGTCCCCAACCCCCCCCGGGGTCCCCAACCCCCCCCGGGGTCCCAAACGTCCCCCCCAGGGTGTCGTGTCCCCCCCCCCCGGGGTCCCAAACGCCCCCCCCAGGGGTCCCCCCCCCCCCCCCCCGGGGTCTCCCCCCCCAAATTCTTCACCCCCTGAAGGTCCCCACCCCCCCCCCCCCCGGGTCTCCCAACCCCCACCCAGGGGTCCCCCACCCCCCCCCAGGGGTGTCCCCCCCCCCCAAAGTTCCCAACCCCCCCCTCGGGTCCCCTCCCCCCCCCCAAATCTTCACCCCCGCCCCCCCCCCGGGGGCACCCAAACTCTAAGGGGGGCCCACAGCACCCACCTTACCCCCCCCTCCCCGTTTGCTGGCCCGCGCCCCCCCCCCCCGCCCCGCGCCCCCCCCAGCCCCCCCTCACGGTGAAGGTTCCCGTCTCCAGGTCCATGACCCGCACGGCCCCATCCCCCCCCGCCAGCACCACCGAATTGTCCTGGGGGGGAGGGGACACACACACACGGGGGGGGGAGGGTCACGGGGGGGTGTGTGTCCCCCCCGCCCCCCCCCGCCCCCCCACACCCCCCCCCCCTCACCCGGGTGTTCAGCTGGAGGCTGTTGATCTCCGGCACCTCCAGGCTGCTCCTGGGGGGGGGAGGGGGACACGACACCCATTTTGGGGGGACCCCGACGTCCCGCAGCCCCCCCAACCCCCCCCCCAGCCCCCCCCCGGGGACACTCACCTGCAGGGGGGGCGGCGGGTCCAGACCTCCCTACAGCCCTGCGGGGGGAGGGAGAAGGGGGTCGGGGGGGGGTCGCCGGGGTGCGGGGGGTCCCGGGTGGGGGTTTTTTTTGGGGGGGTGGGGGGTGCACCCACCTTTTTGCCCAGCTCGGCCCAGGCCCAGGCCTTGATCTCGCCGTCGCTGGCGCTCAGCAGGTGCCGCTCGGTGGAGGCCGCGGCGTAAACCGGGCCGGCGTGGGCTGGGGGAGGGGCGGAGGGTGACGGGGGGGAGGGGCGGAGGGTGACGGGGGGAGGGGCGGAGGGTGACGGGGGGGAGGGGCGGAGGGTGACGGGGGGAGGGGCGGAGGGTGACGGGGGGGAGGGGCGGAGGGTGAAGGCATCCTTGTGAAAGGCACTGGGATCGTCATGAGACATACTGGGAGCCCCAGGAGAGATGCTGGGAGGGGGCAGGGCATACTGGGAGCCCAGTGAGGGATACTGGGAGCCCCAGGAGGGATGCTGGGAGCCCCGGGAGGGATGCCGGGAGGGGGCAGGGCATACTGGGAGCCCCAGGAGGGATGCTGGGAGTCCCGGGAGGGATGCCGGGAGGGGGCAGGGCACACTGGGAGCCCCGGGAGGCCCCGCCGGCCCCCACTCACCCTGGAAGACGCCGAGCGGCCGCTTACTCTCCTCCTTGGCCTCGGCGCTCAGGCGGCCGAGAGGCTGCGGGGGGGGAGACACGGAGAAGCCCCGGGGGAGGCCCTGAAGCGGCCGGGCCGGGCCCGCCGGGGCCGGGGGGGGCCGGGGGGGGCCGGTACCTGAAGACGGCCACCTCGCCGTAGTTGTTGCCCGCCGCCAGTAGCGGCCGCAGGGGGAAGCGCTCTGCGCCAGGACGCTCATATGGAGCAGCTGCCGCGCCCGCCGCACCCCCCCGGGCAACGGGAGCCCCTCGGCAGCGCCGCGGGACGAACCGGCCGCCTCCGCCATGGCAGCGAGCGCGGCGGGAGCTTCCGGCGCCGCGCGATGACGTCTAAAAGGCGGGACGGGTTGGGAGGGGGTGTAGCGCGCATGCGTCCAGCCCCGGGGAGCGCGGTGCACGCCGGGA
The DNA here is from genome assembly GCF_964289735.1 of Phaethon aethereus. Classification (NCBI taxonomy): domain Eukaryota; kingdom Metazoa; phylum Chordata; class Aves; order Phaethontiformes; family Phaethontidae; genus Phaethon; species Phaethon aethereus. Next base: position 117,545 of record NC_138611.1, on the reverse strand, counting down.
GTTGTAGTTCGGCCCACAGGCACCGGGGGCGTGGCGCGCATGCGCGGCGGCGCCGGCTGAGGGGCCCGGATGGAGGCCGCGGCCTGCGGAGGGGAGGGGGCCGGGAGCGGAGGGGGGTGAGGCGGGGGGCGGGGGGATATGGGGGGGGGATATGGGGGGGGGGGAGTTGAGGGGGTGGAGGAGGCCTGAAGGGGGCTGGGGGAGCGGGGGATGATGGGATAGGGGAGGACTGGGGAGGGGGAGCAGGGCATGATGGGATATTGGGGGTCTGCGGGGGAACCCCCCCTCCCCCATTCACCTCCCCGCCCCCCCCCCCCAGCTCCCCGCCCCCCCGGCCCCCGCAGCAAGCGCCGCCCCGAGGCCTGCGACTGGTGAGTGGGGCGACTGGGAGGGACTGGGGGGGACTGGGAGCGCCCCGGGGCATGCTGGGACCCTCTAGGCCGTACTGGGAGCCCCCCCCAGTGCCTTGTGGGAGCCCCGGTGCATGCTGGGAACACCCCCCCCGTGCATTGTGGGAGCCCCCCCAGTGCATTGTGGGAGCCTGTAGGCCATACTGGGAACCGCCTAGGCTGTACTGGGAGCCCTTCTAGTGCATTGTGGGAGCCCCGGGGCATGCTGGGAGCCTGTAGGCCATACTGGGGACACCCCCCCCAGTGCATTGTGGGAGCCCCGGTGCACACTGGGAGCCCCCCAGTGCATTGTGGGAGCCTTGGTGCACGCTGGGGGCCTATAGGCCGTACTGGGAGCCCCCTAGGCCGTACTGGGAGCCCCCCAGTGCATTGTGGGAGCCGCGGTGCATGCTGGGACCCCCCCCCCCCCCAGTGCATTGTGGGACCCTGTAGGCCATACTGGGAGTCTCCTAGGCCGTACTGAGAGCCTGTAGGCCGTAGTGGGAGCCCCCCAGTGCATTGTGGGAGCCGCGGTGCATACTGGGAGCCCCCCCCAGTGCATTATGGGAGCCTGTAGGCCGTACTGGGAGCTCCCCAGTGCACGCTGGGAGCCCCCCCCCCCAGTGCATCATGGGAGCCCCGGTGCACGCTGGGAGCCCCCCCAGTGCATCATGGGAGCCCCGGTGCACGCTGGGAGCCCCCTGGCCCCCGCAGGCAGCCGGCCCCCAAGCAGTCGGTGTCGGAGGCGCTGGCGGCCGCTCGGCTCCGGGCGCTCGGGCCCCAGCACGACCACGGCTACAGCGGGAACGGGCTGCCCCCCCGGTACGGGGATCTGGGGGGCCGGGGGGAGCCGTGGGGTGAGGTGTGGGGCTGGGGGGCTCCAGGGGGAACGGGCTGCCCCCCCGGTACGGGGATCTGTGGGGCCGGGGGGAGCCGTGGGGCGAGGTGTGGGACTGGGGCTCCAGGGGGAACGGGCTGCCCCCCCGGTACGGGGATCTGTGGGGCCGGGGGGAGCCGTGGGGCGAGGTGTGGGACTGGGGCTCCAGGGGGAACGGGCTGCCCCCCCGGTACGGGGATCTGTGGGGCCGGGGGGAGCCGTGGGGTGAGGTGTGGGGCTGGGGGGGCTCCAGGGGGAACGGGCTGCCCCCCGGTACGGGGATCTGTGGGGCTGGGGGGGGGGGGGACTCCAGGGGGAAGGGGCTGCCCCCCCGGTACAGGGATCTGTGGGGCTGGGGGGAGCCGTGGGGCGAGGTGTGGGGCTGGGGAGGGCTCCAGGGGGAACGGGCTGTGGGGCTGGAGGTTCTATAGGGTTGGCGGGGGCTATGGGGGGGGCGGGGGGGGGATGTGTTGTTGGGGGGGGAATCTATGGGGCTGGGGGCAGCTGGGGGGGATCTGTGGGGCTGGGGGGGGAATCTGTGGGGCAGGACGGAGGAGCCGGGGGCAGGTGGGGTTGTTGGGGGGAGGTTGTGGGCAGGAGGGAGGGCCGGGGGGCGGGAGGGGGAGCTGGGGCTGTGGGGCAGAGCTGTGGGGCAGGTGGGGGCAGCCCAGCCCCACAACCCCCCCTCTGCCCCCCCCCCCCAGGCCCCCCCATCCCCTGACGCCGCCCCCCGAGTGTGAGCCGCCACCGTGGGGCGCCCCAGATGTCCTGGCCCCCCAACCCCCAATAAACATGGAGACCCCCGGGGGCCTCGGCGTCCACTTGGGGGGCTGGGCCCCCCCCACCCCATAGGCAGCCGCAGGGGGGGGCAGGGGGGCACGACCTATGGCGCGGGAACCCCGGTGGGGTTTTGGGGCACCCAGACCCCCCCCCCGTCACCCCACTGCACCCCCCAACCCTCCCGCCCCACAGCGAGCCCCCGAGTCCCCCCACCCCACCCCCCCGCCCCCCCCACAGGCAACTTGGGGGGCAGCAAAGAGCCTTTAATGCCGCACGAGGAATCGGGGGGGCCCCCCCGCGCCCCCCAAGTGTGGGGCTCAGCCGTAGAGCTGGAAGTCGACGCGGGCGCAGTCGTAGAAGGGGCCGGGGGCTGCACCCGCCGGCACCGCGCCCCCCCCCGGAAGTACCCCTGGGCCGCCCACTCCTGGGGGGGGACGGGGGGGGTCAGGGGGGCACCCCCAACCCCCCCCGGCACCCCCCCAACCCCCCCCGGCACCCCCCTCCCCCCCCCCCGGCCCCCCCGCCCCCAAATTGTCCCGCCCCTCCCCCCCACACCCCCCGCCCCTCCCCCTACACCCCCGCCCCCCCAAATCGCCCCCCCGAGACCCCTAAATCCCCCCCCAGCCCCCCAAATCCTCCCAGAGCCCCCCACTCCGCCCGCTGCCCCCCAACCCTCCCCTTTTGCCCCCCCCCCCCCCCGAGACCCCCAATTTCTGGGGGGCAGCTCCTTGGCCCCTCCCCCCGTTTCGGGGTGCCCCTCCCCCCCGTTTCGGGTGCCCCCCACCTGCATCTGGGCGCTGCTGAAGGGCCGTAGAGGCGGGGGTCGCCCCCCCCCTCCCACCTGTACTCCCACAGCACCTCGGGGGGCGGCCCCCCCCCTGCGCCGGGCGGGGGGGAGGGGTCAGCCCCCGCCCCTCCCCCCGCGCCCCCACCTCCCCCACCCCACCCCCCCGGCACCCCAACCCCCTCCCCCCAAGGACTCGCAGCCGCCCCCCAATCCCCACCCCCCACATCGCCGCCCCACCCCCCCAATCCCCTCCCCCTCCCCCCGCCCGAGCCCTGCCCCTCCCCCAAATCCCTCCTAAGTCCTGCCGCCCCGCCCCCAAACTCCCCTCAGTCCCTTCCCCCACCCCCGAAATGCCCCAAGCCCCCACCCCCCACATCCCCCCATCCCCCACCCCAACACTCCCCCAAATCCCCCCGCAAACCCCCTCCCCCTCACACCCCCGCCCCGCCCCTCCCCCCTCACCTTCTTCCCCCTCCCCCTCTCCTTCCTCCTGCTGCTTCTCCTCCTCCTCCTCGGGGGCGAAGATGTCGAGGGCGGGGCTGGCGGCGCGGGGGGTGGGGGAGGGGGCGGGGGTGGGGGAGGGGCGCCCCTCCCCCAGCGCGCGCCGCAGCCGCCCCTCCAGCCCCTCCCGCGTCTCCTGGAAGACCCCCAGGAGCCCGCGGGCCACCAGCCCGTCGGCCAGCCCGGCCAGCGCCTCCAGCTGGGGGGGAGGGGGCGCCCGCCGCCCGCCCCTCCCCCCGCGCCCCTCCCCCCGCCGCTGCCCCGCCCCCCCCCAGCGCCGCAGGGCGCCCCCCACCGTCTCGCCGGGGCGCAGCAGCTCCAGCGCCCCCCGCAGCAGGGTGGGGAGGGGCGGCGGCGCCGCCTCCGCGTCGCCGTCGGCGTCGCCGCCCGCGTCATCGCCGCGCGCCGCCGGCGGGGGGAGGGGGCGCGGCGCGATCTCCATCTGCGCGGGGGGAGGGGGAAGGATTGGGGGGGGGCTGGGGGGCTGCTCACGCCCACCCGTCCCCCCAAACGTCGCCCTCCCCCATCCCCCCCGCGTGCCCCCCATCCCCCACACCACTTCCCGCACTCCCCCGCACCCCCTCCCCCATAAACCCGCCCCTCCCCCACGCCCCCATCAACCCACCCCCTCCCCCATCCCCCCTGCCCCCTCCCCCACACACCCCCCAACCCCGCCCTCATTCCCCCCCACCCATCCCCTCCCCCACCTCCTTCCCCCCCCACCCATCCCCTCCCCCCCTTCCCCCTCCCCCACCTCCTTCCCCCTCCCCCCTCGCCCGGCGCCCCTCCCCCACCCAGTCGAGGCTCTCCAGCCAGCGGTCGGGGGGGGGGCCCCGGGGGCGGGGGTGGGGCACGAAGCCCCCCCAGGGATCAAACCGCCCCTCCCCCAGCTCCTCCGTCAGGTTGAAGGGGGTGAAGCGCTCCCGCCCCTCCCCCACCGGCGCCGGCCCCGCCTCCTCGCCTGGGGGGGAGGGGAGAGGGGGGAGGGGTCAGCACCCCAAAACACCCACGGCAACCCCATAGCCCCCCCCCGCCCCATAGGCCCCATAGCCCCCCACGCGCCCCACAGCCCCTAGAGCTGCCCCATAGATCCCACAGCTCCCCCCACAGCCCCCTAAGTGCCCCACAGCTGCCCCACAGCCCCCCACAGCCCCTATAGCTGCCCCATAGAGCCCACGGCTACTCCACAGCTGCCCCATAGGCCCTAGAGCCGCCCCATAGAGCCCACAGCTGCCCCGCAGCCACCCCCCAGCCCCTATAGCTGCCCCATAGATCCCACAGCCCCCCCACAGCTCCCCCCACAGCCACCCCACAGCCTCTATAGCTGCCCCATAGAGCCCATGGCCACCCCACAGCTGCCCCACAGGCCTTAGAGCCCCCCCATAGAGCCCAGAGCTGCCCCATAGAGCCCACAGCCGCCCCACAGCCCCCATAGCTGCCCCATAGGTCCCCACGGCCGCCCCCCAGGGCGCTCACCCTCCACGCCGTGGGGCGCCAGCAGGTCGTACTTGCCGCAGCCTTCGTCCTCCTCCTCCTCCTCCTCCTCGTCCTCCTCGTCGCTGTCCAGTGACGGCTTCCCCGAGAACCGGCTCCCCGGGCCCCCCACGGCCACCGCCGCCGCCTGCGCGACCCACGGCTGCCCCACGGCCGCCCCACGGAACCCCCCAGGCCCGACCCACGGCCGCCCCAGGCACCCCATGGGCCCCTATAGGCCCCCCACGGCCGCCCCACACGTCCCCGGGCAGCCCACAGTCCCCTGTCACTGCCCCATAAGTGTCCCCCGGCCGCCCCACACCACCCCAGGCACCCCATGGGCCCCTATAGCCCTCCCCCAGCTCTGCCCCGGCCGCCCCACACCTCTGTAGGCACCTCATGGGCCCCTATAGCCCCCCCCAGCTGCCCCACACCTCTGTGGGCACCCCATGGGCCCCTATAGCCCCCCCCAGCTGCCCCACACCTCTGTGGGCACTCCACGGGCCGCTATAGCCCCCCCACGGCTGCCCCACACATCCCCGGGCAGCCCACGGTCCCCTATAACTGCCCCATAAGTGCCACACGGACGCCGCACACTACCCCAAACACCCTATGGGCCCCTATAGCCCCTCCATGGCCCCCTATAGCCCCCCCCGCCCTGCCCCGGCCACCCCACACCACCCCAGGCACCCCATGGCCCCCTATAGCCGCCCCACACACCCCATGGGCCCCTATAGCCGCCCCACGGCCACCCCACGCACCCCATGGCCCCCTATAGCCGCCCCACGGCCGCCCCACGCACCCCATGGCCCCCTATAGCCGCCCCAGGCACCCCATGGCCCCCTATAGCCGCCCCACGGCCACCCCAGGCACCCCATAGGCCCCTATAGCCACCCCAGGCACCCCATAGGCCCCTATAGCCACCCCACGCACCCCATGGGCCCCTATAGCCGCCCCACGGCCACCCCACGCACCCCATGGGCCCCTATAGCCGCCCCACGGCCACCCCACGCACCCCATGGGCCCCTATAGCCGCCCCACGGCGCTCACCCTCTTGCGGGGGGGGAGGGGCTCCTCCTCCCCCTCCCCCTCGAGGTCCTCGAAGGTCACTTTGCGCTTGGCCATGGGGCTGGGGGAGGGGCTCGTCAGCGCCCGCCGGACACAGCCCCCGTCACCGGCCCCAATTAACCCCAATTAACGGCCTCATCAGCCCTAATCAACCCCATTAATCCTTTATTAGCTGTAGTTAACCCCCATTAACCCTGTTATCAGCGCTAATTAACAGTTATCAGCCCTAATTAACCCCATTTAACCGTTTATCAGCCCCAATTAGCCCCAATTAACACTTTATCGCTTTTAATTAACCCAAATCAACGCCGCTATCTGCTCTTAACAGTAACTAATCTCTTATCAGCCTAAATTAACCTTAATTAAGCTTATTATAAGCCCCAATTAGATTTTTAACAACCCCAATTAAGCACTACTTTACGCTATTTGAGCCTTTATCAACCCCAATTAACATCAATTAGTTCCTTATCAGCCGCAACCAAGGAAATTGCTGAGCCTCATTAACTCCAATTATTCTCTTATTAGCCTCAATTAATCACTTATCAGCTCTAATTAACACAAATTAATCCTATTATCGACCACAATCACCCAAATTAACACTTTATCAGCCGCCATTATCGCCAATTAATGCCGTATCACCCCATTAATCCCCATTAATGCCTTATCAGCTTTAATTAACCCTAATTAACCCCATTATTGGCCCTAATTAACCCCTTTAACCCCTTCTCAGCTCTAATAATCCCCAGTTCACCCCGTTATCGGTCCTAATCGACCCCAATTAGCCCCGCCCCCGTTACCAGCCCTAATTAACGCTAATTAACCCCCGCTCACCCCCCGTTCCCGGCCCCAATCACCCCCCCCGGCGCCCCGACCCCCCTCATTAACGGCCCCAATTAAACCCCGCCGCCAGCAACACTAATTACCCCCGCGGAGGCACTAATTAGGCCCCAGCCCCCCCCCCCGCCATTAACGGCCCCTAATTAGCGCCGTTCCCCGCCCCCCCCTTAACCCCCGGGCTCATTAGCGCCCCCCGCGCGCCTCATTTGCATATGCAGATCGCGCCCCCCCCCCCCCACCCCACCCCGGGCCGGCGCGCGCGCTCACCCCGCCGGTGGCTGCGGCGCGGGGTCACTTCCGGGCGGAAGTGACGTCATCAGCGGGCGCCGGGAGGGGGCGGGCGGCGCTTAAAGGGGCCGCGGCCCAATTCCCGGATTCCCGCCCCGCCCCCCCCAAGCACGAGGCGGGGCCGCGGCTTTTTTTTGCCTTTTTTGACCCAAAAGTGACCGGGGGGGGAGGGGGGGGGAGGGGCGGGGCCATCCCGTTAAATAAGCGCGGGGGGAGGGGGAGGGGCCCAGGCATCCGCGGAGCTGTCAATCAGTCGGGAGCTGTCAATCAATCGATCGGCACGGGGCGTCAAGGGGCGGCGGAGCGTCAGTGGGGGGAGCTGTCAATCAAACGGAGCCGTCAATCAAATTGAACTGTCAATCAAACGGAGCCGTCAATCAAACGGAGCCGTCAATCAAACGGAGCTGTCAATCAAACGGAGCCGTCAATCAAACAGAGCCATCAATCAGGGGCAGGCCGGAGTGTCAATCAAGGGTGGGCTGTCAATCAATCAATCAATCACTCAATCACGGGCTGCCAATCCGTCAATCGATCAAGCGGCGTCAATCGGAGCTCGACCAGCGGGTCCTTCCCAGGCAGCTGTCAATCAAAGGGGGCTGTCAATCAAAGGCTGCCCATCATGACGTCTGATAGGAGCTGTCAATCAATGGCTGGCTGGCATGTCAAACCCTAAACGGGCTGTCAATCAAGGCAGTAAAGTGGGCTGTCAATCACTCAAGGCAGCTGTCAATCACCCGGGATGGCTGTCAGTCACTCGGGACAGCCATCAGTCACTCAGGGCAGCTGTCAGTCAATCACTCGGGACAGCTGTCAATCATCCGGGATGGCCGTCAGTCACTCAGAGCACATGTCAATCACTCGGGGCAGCTGTCAATCACTCGGGGCAGCTGTCAATCACCCCTGGAACGGCTGTCAATCACTCAGGACAGCTGTCAATCACTCCTGGAACAGCTGTCAATCACTCCTGGAATGGCTGTCAATCACTCCTGGAACAGCTGTCAATCGCTCCTGGAACAGCTGTCAATCACTCAGGGCAGCTGTCAATCACTCGGGGCAGCTGTCAATCACTCGGGGCAGCTATCAATCACTCCTGGAACAGCTGTCAATCACTCGGGGCAGCTGTCAATCACTCGGGGCAGCTGTCAATCACTCCTGGAACAGCTGTCAATCACTCAGGGCAGCTGTCAATCACTCGGGGCAGCTGTCAATCACTCCTGGAACAGCTGTCAATCACTCAGGGCAGCTGTCAATCGCTCCTGGAACAGCTGTCAATCACTCAGGGCAGCTGTCAATCACCCGGGATGGCTGTCAGTCACTCGGGACAGCCATCAGTCACTCAGGGCAGCTGTCAGTCAATCACTCGGCACGGCTGTCAATCACTCGGGACAGCTGTCAATCATCCGGGATGGCCGTCAGTCACTCAGAGCACATGTCAATCACTCGGGGCAGCTGTCAATCACTCCTGGAACAGCTGTCAATCACTCAGGATAGCTGTCAATCACTCCTGGAACAGCTGTCAATCACTCGGGGCAGCTGTCAATCACTCCTGGAATGGCTGTCAATCACTCAGGGCAGCCGTCAATCACTCAGGGCAGCTGTCAATCACTCCTGGAACAGCTGTCAATCACTCAGGGCAGCTGTCAATCGCTCCTGGAACAGCTGTCAATCACTCAGGGCAGCTGTCAGTCACCCGGACGGCCGCCCCCCCCTCACCTGCGCTCAGAAGTAGGTGTCCTGGAGGCCGGGGGGGTCCCGCCGCCCCGCGGGGGGGGGCTCCTGCCGCCGCCGCTCTTCCTCCTCCTCCTCCTCCTCCCCCCGCGCCCCCCCCCCGCCCCCCCCGCCCCCCGCCCGCCGCAGCCGGTAGCGCCCCAGCAGCCCCCGCGCCCCCCCCTCCCCCGCCCGCGCCGCGGCCCCCTCCCCCTCCTCCCCCCGGCCCCCCCCGGCTACGGGCGGGGGGGCTTCGCCCCCCGGCGGGGGGGCCCCCGCTTTCGGGACGGGGCCGTCCCCCCCGCCCCCCCGGGGGTCCCCGCGCCGCCGCCGCTCCTGCAGGATGGCGCGGGCCCCGTGCAGGCGGGGGGGGGGCGGCCGCTGCAGCTCCCCCCGCGTCTCGCGCCAGCGCCGCAGCTGCGCCCCGCTCTCGCGCTCCAGCAGCGCCTCCGTCACCGGCACCGACGTCACCTGCGGGGGCGCCGCGTCACCCCCCCGCGTCACCCCCCCGCGTCACCCCGGCCGCGTCACCCCCCCGCGTCACCCCCCCGCGTCACCCCCCCGCGTCACCCCCCCGCGTCACCCCCCCGCGTCACCCCCCCCGCGTCACCCCCGCCGCGTCACCCCCCCGCGTCACCCCCCCGCGTCACCCCCCCGCGTCACCCCCCGCCGCGTCACCCCCCGCCGCGTCACCCCCGCCGCGTCACCCCCCCCGCGTCACCCCCGCCGCGTCACCCCCCAGACCCCCCACGTCCCCCCCAAATCCCCCCACGTCCCCCCCCAGACCCCCCACGTCCCTCCCCACCCCCCCGCGTCACCCCGGCCGCGTCACCCCCGCCGCGTCACCCCCCGCCGCGTCACCGCCCCGCATCACCCCCCTGCGTCACCCCGGCCGCGTCACCCCCCCGCGTCACCCCCCGCCGCGTCACCCCCGGCCGCGGTGCCCCATCACCCCCCAGACCCATCACCCCCACCCCCCCACGTCCCCCCCCCGGACCCCCCAGGTCCCCCCCAAATCCCCCCACGTCCCTCCCCACCCCCCTACGTCCCCCCCCAGACCCCCCACGTCCCTCCCCACCCCCCCACGTCCCCCCCAGACCCCCCACGTCCCCCCCAAATCCCCCCACGTCCCTCCCCACCCCCCTACGTCCCCCCCCCAGACCCCCCACGTCCCCCCCAAATCCCCCCACGTCCCTCCCCACCCCCCCACGTCCCCCCCAGACCCCCCACGTCCCCCCCAAATCCCCCCACGTCCCTCCCCACCCCCCCACGTCCCCCCCCAGACCCCCCACGTCCCTCCCCACCCCCCCACGTCCCCCCCCAGACCCCCCACGTCCCCCCCAAATCCCCCCACGTCCCTCCCCACCCCCCCACGTCCCCCCCCAGACCCCCCACGTCCCCCCCAAATCCCCCCACGTCCCTCCCCACCCCCCACGTCCCCCCCCAGACCCCCCACGTCCCTCCCCACCCCCCCACGTCCCCCCCCAGACCCCCCACGTCCCCCCCAAATCCCCCCACGTCCCCCCCCAGACCCCACGTCCCCCCCCCGCCCCCCCCGCCCCCACCTGCAGCACCAGCGCGTCCTCGCGCAGGCCGGGGGGGGGGACGCTGCGCAGCCGCTCCATGGTCTCGCACAGGCCCTGGCAGCCGCGCAGCTGCTCGGGGGTGCCCAGCGCCTGGCGCAGCAGCACCAGCCCCACGCGGAACAGGATCTTCGCCCCTGGGGGGGGGGTGAGGCTGGGGGGGGCGCCGGCGGGGGCGATGGGGGGCGTGGGGCGCGGGTACGGGGGGTGGGGCGCGGGTACGGGGGGTGGGTACGGGGCGTGGGGTGCGGGTGTGGGGTGTGGGTACGGGGCGTGGGGTGCGGGTGTGGGGTGTGGGTATGGGGCATGGGGTGTGGGTACAGGGCGTGGGGTGCAGGTGTGGGGTGTGGGTACGGGGTGTGGGGTGTGGGTACGGGGTGTGGGGTGTGGGTACGGGGCGTGGGGTGCGGGTGTGGGGTGTGGGTATGGGGCATGGGGTGTGGGTACAGGGCGTGGGGTGCAGGTGTGGGGTGTGGGTACGGGGTGTGGGGTGTGGGTATGGGGCATGGGGTGTGGGTACAGGGCGTGGGGTGCAGGTGTGGGGTGTGGGTACGGGGTGTGGGGTGTGGGTACGGGGTGTGGGGTGTGGGTACGGGGCGTGGGGTGCAGGTGTGGGGTGTGGGTATGGGGTGTGGGGTGTGGGTATGGGGCGTGGGGTGTGGGTACAGGGCGTGGGGTGCGGGTGTGGGGTGTGGGTACGGGGTGTGGGGTGTGGGTACGGGGTGTGGGGTGTGGGTACAGGGCGTGGGGTGCGGGTGTGGGGTGTGGGTACGGGGCGTGGGGTGCGGGTGTGGGGTGTGGGTACGGGGTGTGGGGTGTGGGTACAGGGCGTGGGGTGCGGGTGTGGGGTGTGGGTACGGGGTGTGGGGTGTGGGTATGGGGCGTGGGGTGTGGGTACGGGGTGTGGGGTGTGGGTACGGGGTGTGGGTACGGGGTGTGGGTACGGGGTGTGGGGTGTGGGTACGGGGTGTGGGTACGGGGTGTGGGTGTGGGGTGTGGGTATGGGGTGTGGGTACAGGGTGTGGGGCGCGAGTACAGGGTGTGGGGTGCGGCTGTGGGGTGTGGGGCGCGGCTATGGGGCGTGGGGCCATAAGGGCACAGTCCGCGGCTAGGGGGCACAGTCCGCGGCTACGCGGTGCGGTCCGCGGCTATGGGGTACGGAACGCGGCTACGGGGCGCAGAACGTGGCTACGGGGCGCGGTCCGTGGCTACGGGGCACGGGACGCGGCTACGCGGCGCAGTCCACGGCTAGGGGGCGCGGTCCGCGGCTACGCGGCGCGGTCCGCGGCTACGGGGCACGGGACGCGGCTACGCGGTGCAGTCCACGGCTAGGGGGCGCGGTCCGCGGCTACGCGGCGCGGTCCGCGGCTACGGGGCACGGGACGCGGCTACGCGGCGCAGGACGCGGCTACGCGGCGCGGTCCGCGGCTACGGGGCACGGGACGCGGCTAGGGGGCGCGGTCCGCGGCTAGGGGGCGCCCTCCCGAGAGGCGCGGGCGGCGCCGCCCCCCACCCTCGCAGAAGAACATGTCCCAGACGCGCAGCACGGCGGCCCAGGGCAGGCTGCGGGCGAAGATGCACATGAACCACTCGGTCAGGTACAGCGCCGGCTCCACCCGGAAGCGCCGCAGGTGCCGGTGGGCGGCGGGGGCCGCGCGTCGCAGCAGCGCCCCGAACACCTCCCCGTCCAGCTGCACGGCCTCCTGCGGGGCGCCGCGGGGCGGGGGTGAGAGGCGCCCGCGAGCCCCGCCGCCCTCCCCCCCGCGCGCCCCCCCCGGCGGATTCCCCCGACGTGCGAGGGCCGGGGGACTGCGCCGACCCCCGTCGGCCGCCGTTGGCGCCTATGGACCGCCATCGCGCCCTGTTGGCCCCCGTTGAACCCTATTGACCGCCATTACACCCTGTTGGCCCCCGTTGACCACCATCACCCATCATTGACCACCACTGGCCCCTCTTGAACCCTAGTGACCGCCATTGGCCCTCGTTGAACCCTATTGACCGCCATTGGCCCCCGTTCAACCCTACTGACCACCACTGGGCTCTGTTGGCCCTCATTGACCACCATCACCCATCATTGACCACTATTGACCACCATTGACCACCATCGCCCATCATTGACCACCACTGGCCCCCACTGAACCCTATTGACCACCATTGGCCCCCGTTGAGCCCTATTGACCACCATTGGCCCCTGTTGAACCCTATTGACTGCCACTGGGCTCTGTTGGCCCCCACTGACCACCATCACCCATCATTGACCACCACTGGCCCCCACTGAACCATATTGACCACCATTGGCCCCCGTTGAGCCCTATTGACCACCATTGGCCCCCATCGAACCCTACTGACCACCACTGGGCTCTGTTGGCCCCCATTGACCACCGTTACCCATCATTGACCACCATTGGCCCCCGTTGAACCCTATTGACCGCCATTGGGCTCTGTTGGCCCCCATTGAACCCTACTGACCACCATTGGCCCCCATTGGCCCCCGTTGAACCCTATTGACCACCATTGGCCCCCATTGGCCCCCATTGAACCTTATTGACCACCATTGACTACTGTTTACCCCCGTTGACCACCATTGGTCCCCATTAGCCACTGTTGGCGCCCATTAACCGCCAATACTTGTCATTACCCCCATTAATCGCCACTGACCCCCATTGACCACCACTGGCCCTCATTGGCCCCCATTGACCACCGTTGGCCCTCATTGGCCCCCATTGACCATCACTGGCCCCCATTGGCTCTTATTGGCCCCCACTGACTACCATTGACGCCTTATTGGCTCCTATTGCCTCCATTGAGCACCACGGATATCTATCGGGCCCTACTGGCCACCATTGGCCCCCACTGACATCTATTGCTCCCCACTGACCACCATTGGCCCCCATTGATGACCCTTGGCCCCCATTGACCACCATTGGCCCCCACTGTCCCCACTGACGACCATTGGCCCCCGCTGACCACCATTGGCCCCCACTGGCCCCCATTGATGACCATTGGCCCCCATTGACCACCATTAAGTCCTGTTGGCCACCATCGGCCTGCACTGACCACAACGCACATTACACCACCAACAACCACAACTCCCCGCCCCCCCCGGCGTCCCTCATTGGCCCCCGCTGACCCTGATCACCCCCCGCCGACCCCCGTTGCCCTCCCCTGGCCGCTGCTGGCCCCCCGGCCCCCGGCCCCGCTCACCAGGCCGGCGCTGTAGTAGCCGGGCAGGTACTTCTCGCAGATCTGCACCAGGCACCAGAAGGCTTGCTGGGGGGAGGGGCGGGGGGTCAGCGGGGGGACCCCGGCATCCGGGACCTCCCCTCCCCCCCAGCATCCCCCCCCAGCCCCCCGGTGCGCCCCGCGACCCGCCCCCCGCCCCCGGCGGGCCCCCCGTGCCCCCCCGGGTGGCGCCCCCCTGCCCCCCAGGGGGCGCCCCCCTGCCCCCTGACCTCTGACCCCGCGACCCCACCTCGGCGGGCATGTGCATGAGCAGGACGGCGGCCACGGGGGCCTGGGCCTGGCAGTAGCCCTCCTGCGGCCGGTAGACGGTGTAGGCCTTCAGGATGCGGTACAGGTCCTGCTGCCTGTGGGCGGGGCCGGGGGCGGAGTCAGACACCGGGGCGGGGCTTGGGCCGGGGGGAGGGGCTACCCCAGAGCGGGAGGAGCCACCAGAGAGGGAGAAGAGCGATGGCTAGGAGGGGAGGGGGAAGTATGGAGGGGGCGGAGCCAATGCAGAGGGGGAGGAGACAATGTGGATGGAGGAGGAGGAGCCAAACTGTGAGTGGAGGGGGCGGTCTGGAAGGGGAGGAGCCAGCCCAGAGAGCGAGGAGCCCGCTCAAGAAGGGAGGAGTCAACCCAAAGAGGGAGGAGCCGGTGTAGAGGGACAGGGACCAGCCTAGAGGGGGAGGAGCCAGTCCCAGAAGGGGAGGGACCAAAGCAGAATGGGAGGGGCCAGCCCACAAGGGGGAGGGGCCAGCTTGGAAGGAGGAGCAACCCAAAATGGGAGGGGCCAAAGCAGAGTGGGAAGGGCAACCCACAAGGGGGAGGAGGCAGGTTGGAAAGGGAGGGGCCAAATCAAAACGGGAGGGGCCAACCCGGGGGGCAGTAGCCAGCCTGGAGGAGGGGCGTGTCCAGATGGGGCGTGGCCACGGGAGGGGCGTGGTCAGTCAGAAGGGGGCGTGGCCACCCTGAGGAACCCGTTCAAGCGGGATCCCTTGACGGAGCCAGGGAGGGCGGGCGGGGGGGGGGCGTGTCCTAAGTGGGCGTGGCCAGGATGGGCGTGTCCCGGGGAGGTGGGCGTGGCCTACCCGTGCCCGCCGCGGGCGGCGAACATCTCGTGGAAGGGGAACTGCCGGTGCAGGTCCTTCTCGATGGCGTCCAGCCAGCGCGGCTCCCCCGGCTGCCGCTCCAGCTCCTGCCGGCCCGCGGCGTCGGCGTCACCGGGGCCGCGCCCTCGCCGGGGCCACGCCCTCGCCGGGGCCACGCCCCCGCCGGGGCCGCGCCCGCCTCCCCCGGCCACGCCCCCTTACCTGGAAGAGCCCGGGGTTGCGGTCCAGCAGGGCTTTGCTGTCGGAGAGGAGCTGCCAGGCCCGGGCCCGCAGGGACGAGGGGATCCCCTTGCGGCAGCGCAGCTTCACCTGCCCCACGGCGAGACCCACGCTGAGACCCACGGCGCGACCCGCGGGGACGGGCCAGCCGCGGGCCTGCCGTGGGGCGGGAAGGCCCCTCCCGAACCCCTCTGTGGGACAGGAGAACCCCCCCCGGGCCTGCTATGGGGCAAGAGAATCCCTCCAGGGATCTGCTGTGGGGCAGAAGGACCCCCCCCCAACCCCTCTATGGGGCAAGAGGGTCCCCACCAGCCCTGCCATGGGGCAGGAGAACCCCCCAGGACCTGCCGTAGGGCAGGAGCAGCCCAGAACCCCCTCCCCGGCAGAAGCATCTCTCCCCCCAGAGCCCTCTATGGGTCACGGCCCCTCACCCCGGTCCCCGCCGTGGGGCAGGACCCACCTTTTGGTAGCGCCGCGAGAGCCACTTGTCCCAGTGGTTGAACATCTCCAGCCACTTCAGCTCCCGCTGCCGCGCCACGTCCACGGGCACCGAGCTCTCCCTGGGTGGGGTGGGGGCAGTGGGTGGGGGGGTCCCGACACCCCCCAGCCCCGCGGCTCCCCCCAGGCATTCCCTCCAGCCCCATAGCAAGCCCCCAGACAAACCCAGCCCCATACCGGGGGGGTCCTAGTCACCCTCCTGGAACCCCTGAGGTGACGGCGGGGACACCCACGCACACGTGTACCCCACGGGGGGGTTCCACGCGGGGAGAGGAGCCCCGTTTTGGGGTGAAACATCCCGTTCCGGGGTCACTCACGGCGCCTCGCAGTACTGGCTGCCCCCCAGGAAGCCGTAGCGGTCGGTGCGGCGGTAGGACGCAGCCGCCACCTCCGAGTCGGAACCCATGGAACTGACGTCATCGGGGAAGGGACCGGCCAGCGACTCCAGCGTCCCCGACAGGAGGCTCACCGAGTCCAGGTCCCTGCCCCGCGGCCCCGGGATGCCGGGGCCCAGGCTGCCCTGCGAGCCCCGCCCCGGCCCGTTGGCCCCTGCCAGGCTCCGCTCGCCCGGAGAGCCCGAAATGGCTGCGGGTGGGGCTGATGATGGCTCCAAGATGGCCGCCGTCGAGGCGGTGGGGGTCTCCGGCGCTGCTTCGGATGGACTTGGCTCTAAGATGGCCGCCGCGGAGGTTGTGCAAGGCTCCGGCTCCTCGTTGGCTGCCCTTGACCCTCCGCTGGCTGCCGTTGATGCTCCATTGGCTACCGTTGACCCCGTGTTGGCCGCCATTGACCCCGAGATGGCCACCGTTGACCCCACACTGGTTGCTGTTGACTTCCCATTGGCTTCTGGCTCCTCATTGGCCACCGTTGACCCCCCAATGGTCGCCGTTGATCTCCCGTCGGCTTCTGGCTCCTCATTGGCTGCCGTTGACCCTGAGATGGCCACCGTTGACCCCACGCTGGTCGCCGTTGACCCCCCAATGGCCGTGGTTAACCTCCCGTGGGCTCCTGGCTCCTCATTGGCTGCCGTTGACCCCAAGATGCCCGCTGTTGACCCCACGCTGGTCACCGTTGACCCCCCAATGGCCGCCGTTGACCTCCCGTGGGTTCCTGGCTCCTCATTGGCTGCCGTTGACCCCGAGATGGCCGCCGTCGACCCCACGCTGGTCACCGTTGACCCCCCAATGGCCGCCGTTGACCTCCCGTGGGTTCCTGGCTCCTCATTGGCCGCCGTTGACCCGGAGACGCCCGCCGGTGACCCCGCTGCGGCCTCCACTGACCTCAAGATGGCTGCCGCCGACCTCGGCTGGGACTCCGAGCCCTCACTGGCCGCCGCCGCCCCCGCGCCGGCCTCCGTCGACCCCCGGTTGGGCGGGGTCGACCCCGCCTTGACCCCCGTTGACCCGGCGTTGACCCCCGTTGACCCCGCCGCGGCCTTTGCCCCCCGCGGGCCCTCCGGCCCCTCATTGGCCGCCTCCAGGTGGCGCCGGGCCTCTTCCGCCCCCTCATTGGCCGCTGCCCCCCGCCCGGCGGCGGCCGCCGCCACCCCATTGGCCAGGGGTCCCGCCGGGGGGCCGGGGGCCATCTTGGGGCGGGGGCGGGCGGGGCGGGGCGGGGGCGCGGGGGCCCCCGTTTCCATGGCCACGAGCGGGGGCGGGGGGCGCCCGTGGCTGGCGGCGGCCGGAGCGACCCCAACCCCGCCCTCCCGTCGCCGCGGCGATGCGCGCGCAGCCCCCCGCCAATCGGGGCGCGGCACCGCCCCCGGCCCGCCCTCCCATTGGCCGGTGGAGACGGGCGGTAGGCGGGACCCGCGGGGCAGGAAGAGGAAGCGGAGGAGGAGGAGGGCGGTGGCCAATGGGGAGAGAGGTGGGCTGGGCAGGGCGGAGCCCCCGGCCAATGGGGTGGGGAGGGCGAGACGGGAGGAGCGCGCGGCCAATCGGCGGACGGGGAAGCGACGGGCGGCGGCAGCCGCCAATCAGCGCGCAGCAGCCCCGGCGGGGGGGCGGAGGCAGCGCTCCCACGGCCAATAGTGGCAGAGGGCGGGACAAGCGACAACCGCCACCAACCGGCGGGCGGCAGGGCGGCGGCGGGCGGGCGTAGCGGTGCCCCCGGCCAATGGGAGCGCGGGGCTGACAACGCAGCCAGGAACGGAGCTGGGTAACCTTTAAGTAGGCGGAGCGTCTTTATTGACCCTCGCAGGCCCCGCCCCCCGGAAGCGCGGTTGCCGGGGCAGCCATTGCCTGGCGACCGCCCCGCTCTCCCCCCCTCCCCCCCGCCCCTGCCTTCCCGCGCGCGGTTGCCGGGCAACGGCTCACTCCACCCCCCACTGCCACCCCACGACCCGCAGGTGATTGGTGGCCGGCGGCGGGGTGGGCGTGGTCCGCAGCCCCGCCCACTCGCCTCCGACACGCAGCCCGCCGTGGGCGGAGCCGACCGCCGGCTCCGCCCACTCGTCTTCCGAGGGCTCCCCCGAGGAGGCGGAGCCGCTGCTGCCCGGTGCCGCCCACTCCTTCTCGCGGGGGCGGGGCTTGTCCTCCGCGGGGGCGAGGCCACGCGGCAGACCCACCCACTCGTCAATAAGGGGGCGTGGCCGCCCCCCCGGGGGGGCGTGGCCGTGCCAGTCAGCCGGGGGCGGTCCGCCCTCTTCTGGGGAGGTGGAGCCGAGCCGCAGCCCCTCCCACCCACCCACCGGTAGGCGGTGCTTCCTGGCAGAGGCGGGTCCATGCACAGGTCCCTCCCACTTGTCCAGCAGTAGGCGTGTCTTGTCCTCTGGAGGGGCGTGGCCAGGCCAATCCACCAAGGGGGCTCCTTCCTCCTTTGGGAGGGCGTGCCCGCACCCTCGCTCCTCCCATGCCGGCTCCAGGGGGTGTGGCTTGTCCTCGGGGGGGGCGTGGCTGGCCCAGCCCTCCCCATCAGTCACTTCTCCCTCTGAGGAGGAGGCGGGGCTGAGTCGCAGCCCCTCCCACTTCTCTGTCAAGGGGTGGAGCCTCTCGCAAGAGGCGTGACTTTGGTGTCGCCCCTCCCACTCGCCGGCTGGTGGGCGGGGCTCGCCCCCCGCCCCTCCCCCGCTGCTGGGGCTGCTCCTCCCAGGGGGGGCGCCCCCCCTCCACGGCCCCTCCCAGAGGGGGCGGTGCCTCTCGGGGGAGGCGTGGCCACGCTGCAGCCCCTCCCACTCGCATCCTAGTGG
>NC_138611.1:78922-98820 GCF_964289735.1 Phaethon aethereus | reverse complement strand
CGACGCCGCCGTGACGCCGCCGCGCCAGCACCTGCGGCTGTCGCTGAACGAGGAGGCGCAGTGCCGCGTCCAGCACCTCTGGTTCCAAACCATCTTCGACATGTTGGAGCATTTCCGCGTCCACCCCATCCCGCTGGAGTCGGGCGGCGCCGCCGGCGACGTCACCCTCCTCAGTTACGTGGTGGCTTCCGCCCGCCCCCAGGGTGAGCGCCCGGCCCCCGCCCCGCGGCTGTTGCGCGCGGCTGTTCCCGCGGGCGGGTGTCCCCGTGCGGCCGAGTGCGGCCCCACCCGCCGTGTGCGTTGCGGCCGGCTGTTCCCCATCCGTGCGGCCGGCTGTTGCTGTGTCCGTGTGTCCGAGTGTGTCCCTACCGCCTGCATCCATTGCGTCCGGCTGTTCCCGCAAGCGTGTGTCCGACTGTGTGTCCCTAGCACCTGTGTCCGTTGCGTCCGGCTGTTGCTGTGTCCGACTGTGTCCCTACCGCCTGTGTCCATTGCGTCCGGCTGTTCCCACGTGCATGTGTCCCCGTGCGTCCGAGTGCGTCCCCACTCCCCATGTGCGTTGCGGCCGGCTGTTCCCCATCCGTGTGGCTGGCTGTTGCTGTGTCCGTGTGTCCGATTGTGTCCCTACGGCCTGTGTCCATTGCATCCGGCTGTTCCCACGTGCGTCTGTCCAAGTGCGTCCCCACCCCCCGTGTGCGTTGCAGCCGTCTGTTCCCCATCCGTGCGGCTGGCTGTTGCTGTGTGCATGTGTCCGACTGTGTTCCTACGGCCTGTGTCCATTGCGTCCGGCTGTTCCCACGTGCGTCTGTCCCCGTGCGTCCAAGTGCGTCCCCACCCCCCGTGTGCGTTGCGGCCGGCTGTTCCCCATCCGTGCGGCTGGCTGTTGCTGTGTGCATGTGTCCGACTGCGTCCCTACCGCCTGTGTCCGTTGCGTCCGGCTGTTGCTGTGTCCGTGTGTCTGAGTGTGTCCCTACCGCCTGTGTCCGTTGCGTCCGGCTGTTCCTGTGTCCGTGTGTCTGAGTGTGTGTCCCCCCAGTGCCTGTTGCATCCGGCTGTTCCCCATCCATGCGTCCGGCTGTTGGTGTGTCCGTGTGTCCGACTGCGTCCCTACCGGCTGTGTCCGTTGCATCCGGCTGTTCCCACAAGCGTGTGTCCGACTGTGTGTCCCTACCGCCTGTGTCCATTGCATCCGGCTGTTCCTGTGTCCGTGTGTCCGAGTGTGTCCTTACCGCCTGCATCCATTGCGTCCGGCTGTTCCCGCAAGCGTGTGTCCGACTGTGTGTGCCTACTGCCTGTGTCCGTTGCGGCCAGCTGTTCCTGTGTCCATGTGTCCGAGTGTGTCCCTCCCCTGTATCCATTGCATCCAGCTGTTCGCCATCCATGCGTCCGGCTGTTCCTGTGTCCGTGTGTCCGACTGTGTCCCTACTGCCTGTGTCCATTGTGTCCGGCTGTTCCTGTGTCCGTGTGTCCGAGTGTGTGTCCCTACCGCCTGTGTCCGTTGCGTCCGGCTGTTCCCACGTGCGGGTGTCCCCATGTGTCCGAGTGCGTCCCCACCCCCCGTGTCCGTTGCGGCTGGCTCTTCTCCATCCATGCGTCCGGCTGTTCTTGTGTCCGTGTGTCCAAGTGTGTCCCTACCGCCTGCGTCCATTGCGTCCGGCTGTTCCTGTGTCCGAGTGTGTGTCCCCGCGGTGTCTGTTGCGTCCGGCTGTTCTCCCCATCCATGGGTCCGGCTGTTCCTGTGTCCGTGTGTCCGAGTGTGTCCCTACCGCCTGTGTCCATGAGTCCGAGTGTGTGTCCCCCCAGTGTCTGTTGCATCCGGTTGTTCCCTAATCCACGCGTCCGACTGTTCCTTTGTCCGTGTGTCCGGCTGTTCCCCCCGCCATGTGTCCGAGTGTGTCCCCTCTGTGTCTGTTGCATCCGGCTGTTCCCCATCCACGTGTCCGGCTGTTCGCTCCCTGCATCTGTTGCGTCCGGCTGTTCCCCATCCGCTTTTCTGGCTGTTCTCTCCCCACGTCTGGGTGTCTGACTGTTCCCTCTGTGTGGGTCCGAGTGTCCACTCCCTGCATCCGTGTGTCCAACTGTTCCCCGTCCACGCGTCTGACTGTTCCCTCCCCATGTCCATGGGTTCGACTGTCCCCTCCCCGCATCCGTTGCGGCTGGCTGTTCCTTGTCTATGCGTGCGGCTGTTCCTCCTTGTGTCTATGGTATCCGACTGTTGCCCATCCCCGTGTCTGACTGTCGCCTCCCCGCATCTGTTGTGTCCGGCTGTTCGCTGTCCCCGTGTCGGCTGTTCCTCCTTTGAGTGTCCGACTGTCCCCTGCCCATGTCCGTGTGTCCGGCTGTTCCCCCTCCACATCCACGTGTCCGACTGTCCCCTCCCCGTGTCCCTGCGTCCGGCTGTTCTCCTTCCGGCCTTGTACGTCCGCCTGTTCTTCCGCATCCCTGTGTTCAGCCGCTCGCTTCCCCCGTCCGTCTGTCCGACTGTTCCTCCTGTCCGTCCGTGCGTCCGGCTGTCCCCTGCCCACGTCCGTGCGTCCGGCTGCTCCCGCCCCGTTCCGACCGCCCCCTCCCCGCGTCCGTGTGTCCCGCTGCCCCCTCCCCGCGTCCGTCCGGCTGTTGCTCTTCCGCATCCGCGCGTCCGGCTGTTCCCCCCTGACGGGCTGTCCCTCCCCCGCCCCCCCAGGCCGCGACCGCTCCGGGAGCCGCTCGGCCGCCGCCTGCGACCCCGACCCCCGCGGCCCCGACGCGCTGCTCGCCGGCGACGCCCTGTGAGCGTGACGTCACCGCGCCGCCGCCGGCGACGCCCTGCGAGCGCGATGTCGCTGCCAGCAACACCCTGTGAGCGTGACGTCACCGCGCCGCCGCCGGCGACGCCCTGCGAGCGCGATGTCGCTGCCAGCAACACCCTGTGAGCGTGATGTCACCGCGCCACCGCCAACGCCGCCCTGTCAGCGTGATGTCGCTGGCGACAACCTGTGAGCGTGATGTCACCGCACCGCCGCCAGCACCGCCCTGTCAGCGTGACGTCAGCGCCGCCCTGTCAGCGTGATGTCACCAGCGACGCCCCGCGAGTGTGACATCGCTGCGCCACCACCCGCGCCGCCCTGTGAGCATGACATCACCGCGCCGCCGCCCTGTGAGTGTGACGTCACCGCGCCGACGCCCCGCGAGCGTGACGTCGCCGCGCCACCCGCCGCCCAGTGAGCGTGACATCACCGCGCCGCCCCGCGAGCGTGACGTCGCCGCGCCGCCGCCGCGGGGGTCGGAGCCCCCCGCCCCGAAGACCCCCCCCGGAGGGGGGGGGGGGTTGGGACGCAGGACGCCGCCCGCGCCGCCCCGCCCCCCTTCGCGCGCGGCGCGGAGCCCCCCTCCCCCCACGGACCTCGTCTCGCCCCTCCCCGCCCCCCAACCGCGGCGGCGCGACCCCCCGCCCCGCCCCCGCCCCGCGCGGGGGGTTTTTCAAAAAAAGCCGAAAAGCGAAGCCTCGGCCTCGTCTGGGGGGGAGGGGCCGCGGCCCCCGCGCGGGGGGGAGGGGTCCCGGCGGGGGGAGGGGTCCCGGCGGGGGGAGGGTCCTGGCGTGGGGCGGTTTTGGGGCGGGGGGGAGGCGGTTTCGGGGGGGGGGAAGACCCGTTTGGGGGTCCCGGTCCCAGTTTGGGGGGTCCCAGTCCCATTTTGGGGTCCCGGTCCCAGTTTGGGGGTCCCAGTCCCCATTTTGGGGGTTTTGGTCGCAGTTTGGGGGTCCCGGTCCCCATTTTGGGGGTCCCGGTCCCCACTTTTGGGGGTCCTGGTCCCAGCTTGGGGGTCCCCGTCCCAGTTTGGGGGTCCCAGTTCCCATTTTGGGGGGCCGCTCCCTCTTTGGGCCCCTCCCAGGCCGTTTTCGGGTGCTCGAGGGCAGATCTGGGGGGGCCCCGGGGCAGTTTCGGGGGTCCTGCCCCAGTTTTGGGGGTCCCTGCTCCTATTTCCCCCTCCCAGAGAGATTTGGGGGCCCCCGCCCCTTATTTTTGCCCCCCAACTGGGTTCTGGGGGGTGTCTGGCCCCACTTGGCCCCCCAGGGTGCTTTTGGGGGGACCCTGACCCTATTTTTGTCCCTCCCTGAGTAGTTTGGGGGGTCCCAGCCCCCCTTTGGGGGGGTCCCGGCCCCATTTTGGGGGTCCCGGCCCCATTTTGGGGGGGTCCCGGCCCCCTTTGGGGGTCCCAGCCCCATTTTGGGGGGTCCCAGCCCCATTTTGGGGGGTCCCAGCCCCCTTTGGGGGGTCCCGGCCCCCTTTGGGGGTCCCAGCCCCATTTCAGGGGGCCCAACCCCCACTGGTGGGTCCCACCCCCCTTGGGGGGGTCCGGCCCCACGGCGGGGGGAGGGGGGCAGCAGCTGCGGGGGATGGGCCGGCCTCGCTCCTAATCCGGGGTGCAGCTGCTCCCCCTCCCCCCACCCCCCCACCCCCCCCCCCGGGGCTATTTTGGGCCCCGGCACCCGCCGGCCCCTTATAGGGTAAAGCCCGGCACCCTCCCCTCCCCCACCCCCCTCCCCCACCCCCCCTCCCCCCCGGGACCCCCCCCCCCCTCGCCGGGCGTCCGGCTCCCGGCGGGGGGATTTATAGCGGCCGTGGGGCGCCCCCCGCCCCCCGCCGGCCCCCGCGGGGGGCGCCTGCCCCACAGCTGCCGGGGGCTGCCCCGTGCCGGGGGGCAGGGGGCGGGGGTGATGCCCCCCCCCCCCCGGCTCGCTATGGGGCAGGCCGTGGGGGGTCCCAGCCCCCCAACCCACTATGGGGCAGGCCGTGGGGCTGGGGGGTCCGTGCGTCTCGTCCCTCCTCTCGCTGTGGGGCAGGCTGTGGGGCTGCGGGTCCGTGCGTCTCGGCCCCCCGGCTCGCTATGGGGCAGGCCATGGGGCTGGGGGTCCGTGCATCTTGTTCCTCCGGCTCGCTATGGGGCAGGCCATGGGGCTGGGGGTCCGTGCGTCTTGTTCCTCCGGCTCGCTATGGGGCAGGCCATGGGGCTGGGGGTCCGTGCGTCTCGGCCTTCTGGCTTGCTATGGGGCAGGCCGTGGGGCTGGGGGTCCGTGTGTCTCGGCCCTCTGGCTTGCTATGGGGCAGGCCGTGGGGCTGGGGGTCCGTGCGTCTCGGCCCCCCGGCTCGCTATGGGCAGGCCATGGGGCTGGGGGTCCGTGCGTCTTGTTCCTCCGGCTCGCTATGGGGCAGGCCGTGGGACTGGGGTCCGTGCGTCTCGGCCTTCTGGCTTGCTATGGGGCAGGCCGTGGGGCTGGGGGTCCGTGCGTCTCGGCCCCCCGGCTCGCTGTGGGGCAGGCCGTGGGGCTGGGGGTCCGTGCGTCTCGGCCGCCCGGCTCGCTATGGGGCAGGCCGTGGGGCTGGGGGTCCGTGCGTCTCGGCCCCCGGCTCGCTGTGGGGCAGGCCGTGGGGCTGGGGGTCCGTGCGTCTCGGCCTTCTGGCTTGCTATGGGGCAGGCGTGGGGCTGGGGTCCGTGCGTCTCGGCCTTCTGGCTCGCTATGGGGCAGGCCGTGGGGCTGGGGGTCCGTGCGTCTCAGCCCCCCGGCTCGCTGTGGGGCCTACTGTGGGGGTCCCAGCCCCCCAACCCGCTATGGGGCAGGCCATGGGGCTGGGGTTCCGTGCGTCTCGTTCCTCCGGCTCGCTATGGGGCAGGCCATGGGGCTGCGGGTCCGTGCGTCTCGGCCCCCCGGCTCGCTGTGGGGCAGGCCGTGGGGTCGCAGCCCCCCAGCCGCTGTGGGGCAGGCTGTGGGGCGAAGGCCGAGGTCGGGGTAACCGGAGCCGGGCGCCGCCGCCGCCGCTTGGGTTTCTCCCGGGAACCCAACACCCCCCCCGGCCCCCCGCGCCGTGGGGGCAGCCCCACACCTCCCGGGGGGGGGGGGTGGGCGAGGGGGCGCGGCGGCACGCGGCCCTTCCCCCCGCTCCGAACGCGGGGGTGGCTGCGCCCCTCCCCCCGCTGACCCCCGGCGCGAGGACACGACCCTCTGCCCCCCCCCCCCCCGCCGTGGGGCCGCCGTGGGGCCGCCGTGGGGCGGCCGACACCCAATCCCTGTTTACGCCGCGGGCGGGGATCCGGTTTCGGGGACCCCCCGCAGCGTGGGGGGGGGGGGGGTGTTATGGGGGGGGGAGGGGGCTGCGCGCCCCACTCCCACCCGTCCATCAGGGCCAGAAATAGCCCCGGGGGGGGGGGGAGGGGAGGGGGGGAGGGGCGGGGGGGGAGGGGCGGGGGGCGGCGTCGGGCGGGGGTGGGCTCACGGTGGCCCCTCATAAGCCCCCGGCGTCGACCCCCCGAGGGTGCCCGCGCGTCCCCCTCCCCCCCCCCCTTTTTTTTTTTTTTTTTTTTTTTGGGGCCCCCCCTCCCCCCGGCCCCCCCGCCCCCCGGCCCCCCCCGCCCCCTCTCGCCGCGCCGCGGCGCCGCCATGGAGGGGGCTCACGCCCGGACGGTGGAGGAGTGTCTGGCCTACTTCGGCGTGGCCGAGGGCGTGGGGCTGTCGCCCGAGCAGGTCAAGCGCGGCCTGGAGAAGTACGGGGCACAACGGTCAGTGGGGCGGCCGTGGGGCGGGCGTGGGGCGGGCGTGGGGATGTGGGGCACAACGGTCGGTGGGGCGGGCGTGGGGCGGGCGTGGGGATGTGGGGCACAACGATCAGTGGGGCGGGCGTGGGGCGGGCGTGGGGTGGGTGTGGGGTGGGTGTGGGGATGTGGGGCACAACGATCAGTGGGGCGGGCGTGGGGCGGGCGTGGGGTGGGTGTGGGGCGGGTGTGGGGATGTGGGGCACAACGATCAGTAGGGCGGGCGCGGGGCGGGCGTGGGGTGGGTGTGGGGCGGGTGTGGGGATGTGGGGCACAACGATCAGTAGGGCGGGCGCGGGGCGGGCGTGGGGTGGGTGTGGGGCGGGTGTGGGGATGTGGGGCACAACAGTCAGTGGGGCAGGTGTGGGGTGGGCGTGGGGATGTGGGGCACAACGATCAGTGGGGCGGGTGTGGGGATGTGGGGCACAACGGTCAGTGGGGCAGGCATGGGGCAGCTGTGGGGCAGGCGTGGGGTGGTTGTGGGGCAGGCGTGGGGTGGGTGTGGGGCAGCTGTGGGGGTACGTCAGGTGTGGGGATGGGGGGATATGGGGGTGTGGGGCACAACGGTCGGTGGGGCGGGCGTGGGGTGGCTGTGGGGTCACACGGGGTGTGGGAATGGGGGGATATGGGGGTGTGGGGCACAACGGTCCGTGGGGTGGGCATGGGGTGGCTGTGCGGTGGCTGTGGGGCAGGCGTGGGGATGTGGGGCACAACGATCAGTGGGGTGGCTGTGGGGTGGCTGTGGGGCAGGCATGAGGATGTGGGGCACAATGGTCAGTGGGGCGGGTGTGGGGTGGCTGTGGGGGCACACGGGGTGTGGGGCACAACGGTCCGTGGGGTGGTCGTGGGGTGGCCGTGGGGCGGGTGTGGGGCAGGCATGGGGGACACAGGACGTGGGGATGTGGGGTTGTGGGGACGGAGCACATGGGGACACGAGGGGCACAACGGTCAGTGGGGCACGGCAGCGTGTGGGGTGGCCATGGGGGACAGAGGGTGCGAGGGGCGTGGGGGATGTGGGGCAGGCGTGGGGTGGCCGTGGGGCGTGTGGGGACGTGGGGGGCGGCGGGCGCGAGATGGGGGGAGTGAGGGCGTGGGGCGACATGGGGTGATGCGGGGACAGGCGGCGCCGGTGGGGGGGGAGATGTGGGGCACAAAGGCGGGGGGTGACGGCGCCGTGGGGCGGCCGTGGGGCAGGAGCTGCCGCCCCATAACCCGCCCCCCCCCCCCATCCCCACAGAGCTCCCCGCTGAGGAGGGTGAGTGTCTTTTGGGGGGGATCCCCACGCCTTTTGGGGGGGCGGCCCCTCACTTAGGGGGCGGCCCCCTACTTGGGGGGCAGCCCCCTACTTGGGGGGCTGAGCCGGGTGGGGGGTTGACCCCCGGGCTGCCCCCCAGGGAAGACGATCTGGGAGCTGGTGGTGGAGCAGTTCGAGGACCTGCTGGTGCGGATCCTGCTCCTGGCCGCCTGCATCTCCTTCGTGAGTGCCGTGGGGCGCCCCATAGAGGCGCGGGGGGGGGGGACACGCGACCCACGGAGACGGGGGGAGGGGGGCTGGGGGTGGGGGGGAGGGGCCGCGGTGTCCTTGGGGGTGACCTCCCCCCCCCCCGGCAGCGGATCCGGTGTCGGCTCAAGTGTCCGGCAGCTGCTTGGGGGGCGGGGGAGGGGGGGAGGTGTGGGGCAGGAGGGGGGGGGCTGTGGGGTGGGGGGGGGACGTGAGGCAGGGTGGGTGTGCGTCTGTGGGGCGCTATGGGGCACCGTGGGGCGCTCTGGGGCTCTATGGGGGCTCTATGGAGCGCTATGGGGCTCTTAGGGGTGCTATGGGGGCGCTATGGGGCGCTATGGGGCTCTCAGGGGTGCTATGGGGGCGCTATGGGGTGCTATAGGGCTCTCTGGGGCGCTGTGGGGCACTGTGGGACTCTCTGGGGGCTCTCTGGGGTGCCGTGGAGCGCTATGGGGTGCCATGGGGTTCTATGGGAGCACTATGGGGTGCTGTGGGGCTTTATGGGGCTCTGTGGGGCACTATGGGGTGCTGTGGAGCAGGGCGGGGCTGACTGGGCGCTATGGGGGCTTTATGGGGCTCTCTGGGGCACTGTGGGCCTCTATGGGGCACTATGGGGTGCTATGGGGGGCTCTGGGGCTCTATAGGGCACTGTGGGGCTCTATGGGGGCTCTATGGGGCGCCATGGGGCGGGGCTGGGCTGACCGGGCGCTATGGGGCACTGTGGAGCTCTGTGGGGTGCTGTGGAGTGCCGTGGGGTGGGCTGACCGGGCGCCGTGGGGCGCTATGGGGCGCCGTGGGGCGGGCTGACCGGGCGCTATGGGGCGCCGTGGGGCGGGCTGACCGGGCGCTATGGGGCGCAGGTGCTGGCCTGGTTCGAGGAGGGGGAGGAGACCATCACGGCCTTCGTCGAGCCCTTCGTCATCCTCCTCATCCTCGTGGCCAACGCCGTGGTGGGCGTGTGGCAGGTGAGGGGCGGGGCCGGGGGCGGGGCCGGGGGCGGGGCCGGGGTGGGGCCAACGCCGTGGTGGGCGTGTGGTGGGTGAGGGGGCGGGGCCGGGGGCGGGGCAGGGGTGGGGCCAACGCCGTGGTGGGCGTCTGGCAGGTGAGGGGGCGGGACGTTGGGGAGGGGGCGGAGCGTTGGGAGAGGGGGCGGGGCAAGGGGGGCCCCCCTGGCCCCACCCACCGCCTCACCAGTGCCCCCCAGTGCCCCCCCCAGCATCCCCAGTGTCCCCGTGGTGTCACACCCCCATCCCTGACGTCACCGCGTCGCCCCTGTCGTCACCGCGTTGCCCCTGACATCGTGTCATCCCTGACATCATCGTGTCATCCCTCACATCGCCGTGTCATCCCTGACATCATTGCGTCATCCCTGACATCGCCGCGTCATCCCTGACATCATTGCGTCATCCCTGACATCGCTGCGTCATCCTTGCCGCCATCATGTCATCGCCGATATCGCCGCGTCATCCCTGACCTCGCCGGGCTGTCTCTGACATCACCGCGTCATCCCCGCCGTCGCCGCTCTGCCCGCCGTTGCCGCGTTGTCCCTGACGTCGCCGCTGCCGTCGCCGCTGCCGTCACCGCGGCCGTCGCCGCTGCCGTCGCCGCGGCCGTCGCCGGTGACGTCGCCGCGGCCGTCGCCGGTGACGTCGCCGCGGCCGTCAGGAGCGCAACGCGGAGAACGCCATCGAGGCGCTGAAGGAGTACGAGCCCGAGATGGGGAAGGTTTACCGCGCCGACCGCAAGGCCGTGCAGCGCATCAAGGCGCGCGACCTCGTCCCCGGCGACATCGCCGAGGTGGCCGGTGAGGGGGGCCGGGGGCCCGCGGCAGCCACCGGTCACCCCCGGTGGCCACCGGTACCCCCAGGGCCACCGGTACCCCCAGTGGCCACCAGTCACTCCAGTGGCCACCATTGACCCCAGTGGCCACCAGTAACCCCCAAGGGCACCAATCACCCCAGTGGCCACCAGTCAACCCCAGTGGCCACCGGTGACCCCCAAGGGCACCAATCACCCCAGTGGCCACCAGTCAACCCCAGTGGCCACCAGTCACCCCCAGGGCCACCGGTACCCCCAGTGGCCACCAGTCACTCCAGTGGCCACCAGTAACCCCCAAGGGCACCAATCACCCCAGTGGCCACCAGTCAACCCCAGTGGCCACCGGTCACCCCCAGTGGCCACCGGTGACCCCCAAGGGCACCAATCACCCCAGTGGCCACCGGTCACCCCCAGTGGCCACCAGTGACCCCAGTGGCCACCAGTCACTCCAGTGGCCACCATTGACCCCAGTGGCCACCAGTGACCCCCAGGGCCACCGGTCACCCCCGGTGGCCACCAGTGACCCCAGTGGCCACCAGTCACTCCAGTGGCCACCATTGACCCCAGTGGCCACCAGTGACCCCCAGGGCCACCGGTCACCCCCGGTGGCCACCAGTGACCCCAGTGGCCACTGGTACCCCCAGTGGCCACCAGTAACCCCCAAGGGCACCAATCACCCCAGTGGCCACCGGTCACCCCCAGTGGCCACCAGTCACCCCAGTGGCCACCGGTCACCCACGGTGGCCACCAGTCACCCCCGGGGCCACCAGTGACCCCAGTGGCCACTGGTGACCCCCAGTGGCCACCGGTCACCCCCGGTGGCCACCAGTAACCCCAGTGGCCACCGGTGACCCCCAGTGGCCACCAGTGACCCCAGTGGCCACCAGTCAACCCCAGTGGCCACCGGTGACCCCCCAGTGGCCACCGGTCACCTCCCAGTGGCCACCAGTGACCCCAATGGCCACCAGTGACCCCCAGGGCCACCAGTCACCCCCAGTGGCCACCGGTCACCCCCGGTGGCCACCAGTCACCCCCAGTGGCCACCGGTGACCCCCAGTGGCCACCGGTGACCCCCAAGGGCACCAATCACCCCAGTGGCCACCAGTCAACCCCAGTGGCCACCGGTGACCCCCCAGTGGCCACCAGTGACCCCAATGGCCACCAGTGACCCCCAGGGCCACCAGTATCCCCCAGTGGCCACCGGTAACCCCAGTGGCCACCAGTCACCCCCAGTGGCCACCAGTCACCCCCAGTGGCCACCGGTCACCCCCGGTGGCCACCAGTCACCCCAGTGGCCACCAGTGACCCCCAGGGGCCACCAGTGACCCCCAGGGCCACCAGTATCCCCCAGTGGCCACCGGTAACCCCAGTGGCCACCAGTAACCCCAGTGGCCACCAGTCACCCCCAGTGGCCACCGGTGACCCCCAAGGGCACCAATCACCCCAGTGGCCACCAGTCACCCCCGGTGGCCACCGGTCACCCCCAGTGGCCACCAGTCACCCACGGTGGCCACCGGTGACCCCAGTGGCCACCAGTAACCCCAGTGGCCACCGGTGACCCCCAGTGGCCACCAGTGACCCCAGTGGCCACCAGTCACCCCCAGTGGCCACCGGTGACCCACAGTGGCCACTGGTGACCCCCAAGGGCACCAATCACCCCAGTGGCCACCAGTCAACCCCAGTGGCCACCGGTCACCTCCCAGTGGCCACCAGTGACCCCAATGGCCACCAGTAACCCCCAGTGGCCACCAGTCACCCCAGTGGCCACCAGTGACCCCCAGGGCCACCAGTATCCCCCAGTGGCCACCGGTAACCCCAGTGGCCACCAGTCACCCCCAGTGGCCACCAGTCACCCCCAGGGCCACCGGTCACCCCAGTGGCCACCAGTCACCCCCAGTGGCCACCGGTGACCCCCAAGGGCACCAATCACCCCAGTGGCCACCAGTCACCCCCGGTGGCCACCGGTCACCCCCAGTGGCCACCAGTCACTCCAGTGGCCACCATTGACCCCAGTGGCCACCAGTGACCCCCAGGGCCACCGGTCACCCCCGGTGGCCACCAGTGACCCCAGTGGCCACCGGTCACCCCCAGTGGCCACCGGTGACCCCCAGGGCCACCAGTGACCCAAGTGGCCACCAGTGAGCCCCAGTGGCCACCAGTCACCCCCAGGGCCACCAGTGACCTGAGTGGCCACCAGTGACCCCCAGTGGCCACCAGTCACCCCAGTGGCCACCAGTGACCCCCAGGGGCACCAGTCACCCCAGGGGCCATCAGCAGCCCCCAGTGGCCACCAGTCACCCCCAGGGCCACCAGTGACCTGAGTGGCCACCAGTGACCCCCAGTGGCCACCAGTCACCCCAGTGGCCACCAGTGACCCCCAGGGGCACCAGTCACCCCAGGGGCCATCAGCAGCCACCAGTGGCCACCAGTCACCCCCCAGTGGCCACTAGTAACCCCCAGTCACTGCTCACAGCTCCCAGTAACTCCCAGTAACCCCTGGGGGCCCCCCTTGCCCCCTCCCAGTAAGCTCCAGTAACCCCCCGTGCTCCCAGTAGCCCCCTAGAGCTCCCAGTTACCCCCCCCCCCCACTGCTCCCAGTAAATGCCAGGAGCTCCCCTTGCCCCTCCCAGTCCCCCCCAGTAACCCCCAGTGGCTCCCAGTAACCCCCGGGAGCTCCCCTTCCCCCCTCTCAGTGCTCCCAGTAACCCCCAGTTCCCTCCCAGTGGGAGACAAGGTCCCGGCCGACATCCGCATCATCTCCATCAAGTCGACGACGCTGCGGGTCGACCAGTCCATCCTGACTGGTATGGGACTGGGAGGGACTGGGATAAACTGGGAGGGACTGGGGGGGACTGGGAGGGGGCTGGGAAGGGACTGGGATAAACTGGAAGGGACTGGGGGGGGACTGGAGGGGGCTGGGAAGGCACTGGGGTGAATCGGAGGAGACTGAGAGGGAACAGGATGAACTGGGAGGGGACTGGGGATGAACTGGGATGGGACTGGGAGGGACTGGGATTAACTGGGGGGTTCTGGGATGGGACTGGGAGGGACTGGGAGGGACTGGGATGGGCCTGGGAGGGGACTGGGGATGAACTGGGATGGGACTGGGAGGGACTGGGATTAACTGGGGGGTTCTGGGATGGGACTGGGAGGGACTGGGAGGGACTGGGATGGGCCTGGGAGGGACTGGGATGAACTGGGAGGGACTGGGATAAACTGGGATGGGACTGGGAGGGACTGGGATTAACTGGGAGGGACTGGGATGAACTGGGGGAAGTTCTGGGATGAACTGGGAGAGACTGGGATGAACTGGGGGATGAACTGGGATGGGACTGGGATGAACTGGGATGGGACTGGGAGGGACTGGGATGGGCCTGGGAGGGACTGGGATGAACGGGGGGGGTTCTGGGATGAACTGGGGGGGTTCTGGGATGAACTGGGAGGGACTGGGATGAACTGGGCGGGTTCTGGGATGGGCCGGGGAGGGGACTGGTCTGAACTGGTCCGAACTGGTCCGAACTGGTCTGAACTGGGCCGCTGTCCCCAGGGGAGTCGGTCTCTGTCATCAAGCACACGGAGCCGGTGCCCGACCCCCGCGCCGTCAACCAGGACAAGAAGAACATGCTCTTCTCCGTGAGCGCGTCACGCGTGTCGCCGCGTGTCGCCGCGTGTCGCCGCGTGTCGCCGCGTCACCACACGTCTCCTGTGCCCCCCCACGTGTCCCCATGTCGCCGCGTGTCGCCGCGTGTTCTCTGTGTCACGTGTGTCACCGCGTGCCCTCCGTGTCACCGCACGTCTCCTCTGCCCCCCACGTGTCACCGTGTGTCACCAACATGTCACTGCGTGTCGCCGCGTGTTCTGTGTCACCACGTGTCCTCCGCGGCCCCCGTGTCCCACCGCGTGTCACCACGTGACACCACGCGTCACCTCCCACGTCCCCACATCCCACCCCGCGTCCCCACGTGTCATCACGCGTCCCCATGTGTCACCCCGCGTCCCCACGTGTCACCCCGCGTCCCCGCACCCCACCCCGCATCCCCATGTGTCATCATGTGTCCCCACGCCCCACCCCGCGTCCCCACGTCCCACCACGTGTCCCCACGTCCCACCCCACGTCCCCACGCGTCACCACGTGTCCCCACGCCCCACCCCGTGTCCCCACGTCCCACCCCGCGTCCCCACGTGTCACCACACATCCCCACGTCCCACCCCATGTCCCCACGCGTCACCACGCGTCCCCACGCCCCACCCCACATCCCCGCGCCCCACCCCGCGTCCCCACGTCCCCCCCCATGTCCCCACGCGTCACCCCGTGTCCCCACGCCCCACCCCGCATCCCCACGTCCCACCACGTGTCCCCACGTCCCACCCCATGTCCCCACGCGTCACCACGCGTCCCCACGCCCCACCCCACATCCCCGCGCCCCACCCCGCGTCCCCACGTCCCACCACGTGTCCCCACGTCCCACCCCATGTCCCCACGCGTCACCACGTGTCCCCACGCCCCATCACGTGTCCCCACGCCCCACCCCGCGTCCCCACGTGTCACCACACGTCCCCACGTCCCACCCCGTGTCCCCACGCGTCACCACGCGTCCCCACGCCCCACCCCACATCCCCGCGCCCCACCCCGTGTCCCCACGCGTCACCACGCATCCCCACGCCCCACCCCACATCCCCGCGCCCCACCCCGTGTCCCCACGTCCCACCCCGCGTCCCCGCGCCCCACCCCGCGTCCCCACGCCCCCCCTCCTCCACCCCCCGCAGGGCACCAACGTCGCGGCGGGCAAAGCCGTGGGCATCGTGGTGGCCACGGGGGTGACGACGGAGATCGGGAAGATCCGGGACGAGATGGCGGCCACGGAGCAGGAGAAGACGCCGCTGCAGCAGAAGCTGGACGAGTTCGGGGAGCAGCTCTCCAAGGTCATCTCGCTCATCTGCGTCGCCGTCTGGCTCATCAACATCGGCCACTTCAACGACCCCGTCCACGGCGGCTCCTGGATCCGCGGCGCCATCTACTACTTCAAGATCGCCGTGGCCTTGGCCGTGGCCGCCATCCCGGAAGGTGGGGAAGGTTCTCCGGGGGTCGTACGGGGCGGCGGCGGCGGCGTGGGGTTCGGCGCGGGCGGCGTTGGTGCCGGATGGGGGCGTGGCGTCCGTCCTTGGTCACGTATGGGCTCGTAGTGTCCATCGTTGGTCACGTATGGGCTCGTAGTGTCCATCCTTGGTCACATATGGGCGCATGACGTCTATCCTTGGTCACGTATGGGCTCGTAGTGTCCATCCTTGGTCATGTATGGGCGCATAGTGTCCAACCTTGGTCACGTATGGGCTCATAGTGTCCATGGTTGGTCACGTATGGGCTCGTAGTGTCCAACCTTGGTCACGTATGGGCTCGTAGTGTCCATCGTTGGTCACGTATGGGCGCGTAGTGTCCATCGTTGGTCACGTATGGGCGCGTAGTGTCCAACCTTGGTCACGTATGGGCTTGTAGTGTCCATCGTTGGTCACGTATGGGCGCGTGACGTCCATCCTTGGTCACGTATGGGCTCGTAGTGTCCAACCTTGGTCACGTATGGGCTCGTAGTGTCCATCGTTGGTCACGTATGGGCGCGTAGTGTCCAACCTTGGTCACATACGGGCTCATGACATCCATCGTTGGTCACGTATGGACTTGTGACATCCATCGTTGGTCACATATGGACTTGTGACATCCATCGTTGGTCACGTATGGGCTCCTGATGTCCATGGTTGGTCACGTATGGGCTTGTAGTGTCCAACCTTGGTCACGTATGGGCTCGTGACGTCCATCCATGGTCACATATAGGCTTGTACTGTCCAACCTTGGTCCTATATGGTCTTATAATGCCTATTCTTGATCTTAAGTAGCTTTGTAACAAGTATCGGTGGCCCTATACGGCCCTATAATGCGCCTCCTTGACCCTATAGGGCTCTATAATGCTCCTCCTTGACCGTATAGGGCCCTATAATGCCCATCCTTGACCCTCTACGGCCCTATAATGCCCCTCTTTGACCCTATATGGTTCTGTAATGCCTATCTTTGATCCTATACAGCTCTATAATGCCTATCTTTGACCGTATACGGCTTTATAATGCCCCACCTTCATCCTATACAGCTTTATAATGTCTCTCCTTGACCCTATACGGCTCTATAATGCCCCTCCTTGGCCCTATACGGCTCTATAATGCCCATCCTTGACCCTATATGGCCCTATAATGCCTCTCCTTGACCCTATACGGCCCTATAATGCTTCTGCTTGACTCTATACGGCTCTATAATGCCCCTCCTTGACCCTATAGGGCCCTATAGTGCCCATCCTTGACCCTATAGCGTCTTCCACCGCCCGTCCTCGACCTTACGTAGCCTCGTATCGCGCCCCTGCGCGCCCGTCCGCCCCCCGCGCGGCTGCGCGCCGCCCCGCCTTTCCACCGCCCCTCTCCCACCCAACGGGGAGGGCCGGCGGGTGGGGGGGGGGGGGTGGGGGGGGGGGCGGGTCCCGAGACCCCTCGGCGCCGCCGCCGCGCTGAGGGGGCGCGTCGCCGCAGGGCTGCCGGCCGTCATCACCACCTGCCTGGCGCTGGGGACGCGGCGCATGGCCAAGAAGAACGCCATCGTGCGCAGCCTGCCCTCGGTGGAGACCCTGGGCTGCACCTCCGTCATCTGCTCCGACAAGACCGGCACCCTCACCACCAACCAGATGTCCGTCTGCAAGGTGGGTGCCCCCGGGTCCTCCGGGAACCCCCCGTGTCCCCTTGGGCGCACCAAGGACCTCCAGGACCCCCCATGTCCCCTTGGGTGCATCAAGGACCTCCAGGACCCCCCATGTCCCCTTGGGTGCACCAAGGACCTCCAGGGCCCCCCGTGTCCCCTTGGGTGCACCAAGGACCTCCAGGACCCCCCGTGTCCCCTTGGGTGCACCAAGGACCTCCAGGACCCCCCATGTCCCCTTGGGTGCATCAAGGACCTCCAGGACCCCCCATGTCCCCTTGGGTGCACCAAGGACCTCCAGGGCCCCCCGTGTCCCCTTGGGTGCACCAAGGACCTCCAGGAACCCCTTGGGTGCCCCAATGTCCTCCAGGACCCCCCGTGTCCTCTTGGGTGCACCAAGGACCTCCAGGGCCCCCCGTGTCCCCTTGGGTGCACCAAGGACCTCCAGGAACCCCTTGGGTGCCCCAATGTCCTCCAGGACCCCCCGTGTCCCCTTGGGTGCACCAAGGACCTCCAGGATCCCCCATGTCCCCTTGGGTGCCCCCGGGTCCTCCGGGAACCCCCCATGTCCCCTTGGGCGCACCAAGGACCTCCAGGACCCCCCATGTCCCCTTGGGTGCACCAAGGACCTCCAGGGCCCCCCGTGTCCCCTTGGGTGCACCAAGGACCTCCAGGGCCCCCCATGTCCCCTTGGGTGCACCAAGGACCTCCAGGACCCCCCATGTCCCCTTGGGTGCACCAAGGACCTCCAGGGCCCCCCGTGTCCCCTTGGGTGCACCAAGGACCTCCAGGGCCCCCCATGTCCCCTTGGGTGCACCAAGGACCTCCAGGACCCCCCATGTCCCCTTGGGTGCACCAAGGACCTCCAGGGCCCCCCGTGTCCCTTGGGTGCACCAAGGACCTCCAGGGCCCCCATGTCCCCTTGGGTGCACCAAGGACCTCCAGGACCCCCCATGTCCCCTTGGGTGCACCAAGGACCTCCAGGGCCCCCCGTGTCCCCTTGGGTGCACCAAGGACCTCCAGGGCCCCCCATGTCCCCTTGGGTGCACCAAGGACCTCCAGGACCCCCCATGTCCCCTTGGGTGCACCAAGGACCTCCAGGGCCCCCCGTGTCCCCTTGGGTGCACCAAGGACCTCCAGGAACCCCTTGGGTGCCCCAATGTCCTCCAGGACCCCCCCGTGTCCTCTTGGGTGCACCAAGGACCTCCAGGGCCCCCCGTGTCCCCTTGGGTGCACCAAGGACCTCCAGGAACCCCTTGGGTGCCCCAATGTCCTCCAGGACCCCCGTGTCCCCTTGGGTGCACCAAGGACCTCCAGGGCCCCCCGTGTCCCCTTGGGTGCCCCCGGGTCCTCCGGGAACCCCCCGTGTCCCCTTGGGTGCACCAAGGACCTCCAGGGCCCCCCGTGTCCCCTTGGGTGCACCAAGGACCTCCAGGAACCCCTTGGGTGCCCCAATGTCCTCCAGGACCCCCCGTGTCCTCTTGGGTGCACCAATGTCCTCCAGGACCCCCCGTGTCCCTTGGGTGCACCAAGGACCTCCAGGAACCCCTTGGGTGCCCCAATGTCCTCCAGGACCCCCTGATGTCCCCTTGGGTGCCCCAATGTCCTCCAGGACCCCCAGTGTCCCCTTGGGTGCCCCAACGTCCTCCAGGACACCCAGTGTCCCCTTGGGTGCCCCCAGGTCCTCTGGGCCCCTCCCATGTCCCTTTGGGTGCCCCAACGTCCTCCAGGACCCCTTCGTGTCCCCTTGGGCACCCCAAAGACCTCCAGGAACCCCTTGGGTGCCCCAACGTCCTCCAGGACCCCCCATGTCCATTTGGGTGCCCAAAGACCTCCAGGACCCCCCGTGTCCCCTTGGGTGCCCCCCCGGTCCCCCCCGGCCCGGGACCCCCCTGACCCCCTTTTTGTCCCCCCCAGATGTTCATCGTGGACAAGGTGGAGGGTGACGTCTGCTCCCTCAACGAGTTCTCCATCACCGGCTCCACCTACGCCCCCGAGGGAGACGTGTGAGTGCCCCTCCCCCGCCGCACCCCCGCCACCCCTCCGGGGCGTCCCCCTCCCCCGCCGGCCCCTCTGGGGGGGTCCCCGTGTCCGTCCCCCCCCACCGCCGGCCGTTGGGGACCTTCTTGGGGGAGGTTGGAGCACCCAAGGGTGTCTTGGGGGATGTCGGGCTACCCAGGAGGGGCTGGGGGAGGTCGGGGGGTCCCTGGGGACGTCGGGGCACCCGAGGGGACATTGGGGGGTCCATGGGGGACATTGGGGCACCCAAGGGGACGTGGGGGGGTCCATGGGGACGTTGGGGGGTCTATGGGGACATGGGGGGTCCATGGGGACATGGGGGGGTCCAGGGGGGACATTGGGGCACCCAAGGGGACGTGGGGGGTCCATGGACGTTGGGGGGTCTATGGGGACATGGGGGGTCCGTGGGGACATGGGGGTCTGTGGGGACATGGGGGGTCCGTGGGGCCATCGGGGGGGTCCATGGGGACATGGGGGGTCCATGGGGACGTTGGGGGGTCCATGGGGACATGGGGGGTCCATGGGGCTGTCGGGGCACCCAAGGGGACGTGAGGGGTCTATGGGGACATGGGGGGTCCATGGGGACATGGGGGGTCCGTGGGGCCATCGGGGGGTCTGTGGGGACATGGGGGGTCCCTGGGGACATGGGGGGGGTCCCTGGGGACACCGTCCGCGCCCCCAGGCTGCGGCAGGAGAAGCCGGTGAAGGCCGGGCAGTACGACGGGCTGGTGGAACTGGCCACCATCTGCGCCCTCTGCAACGACTCCTCCCTCGACTACAACGAGGTGACGCCCCGCCCCGCCCCGCCCCGCCCCGCCCTGCCCCGCCCCGCCCCGCCCCGCCCCGCTGACGCCGCCCCCGTCCCCGCAGTCCAAGGGCGTCTACGAGAAGGTGGGGAGGCGACGGAGACGGCCTTGACCTGCCTGGTGGAGAAGATGAACGTCTTCAACACCGACGTCCGCAGCCTCTCCAAGGTGGAGCGCGCCAACGCCTGCAACTCCGTAAGCGCCCCCCGCGCGCCGCCCCCCGCACGCCCCCATGCGCCCCACCGGCCTCCCCGTGGCCCCGTTGGTGTCCTCGTTGGCCCCGTGTCCTCGTTGACCCCTTTGTCCTCATTGACCCCATTGGCCTCGTTGACCCGTGTCCTCGTTGACCCCGTATCCTCGTTGACCCCGTGTCCTCGTTGACCCCGTGTCCTCATTGACCCCGTGTCCTTATTAACCTCATTGTCCTCGTTGACCCTGTGTCCTCGTTGTCCCCGTG
>NC_138611.1:35263-78722 GCF_964289735.1 Phaethon aethereus | reverse complement strand
GGGACATCGGTGGGGACACGGACAGGGATGTGGGGACATCCGTGGGGACACGGGGACGTCCGTGGGGACGTGGGGACATCCGTGGGGACATGGACAGGGATGTGGGGACATCTGTGGGGACAACTGTGGGGACACGGGGACGTCCGTGGGGATGTGGGGACATCCGTGGGGACACGGGGACGTCCGTGGGGATGTGGGGACATCGGTGGGGACACGGACAGGGATGTGGGGACATCTGTGGGGACACGGGGACGTCTGTGGGGACATTGGTGGGGACACGGACAGGGATGTGGGGACAGCCGTGGGGACACGGGGACGTCCGTGGGGACGTGGGGACATCAGTGGGGACATCCACGGGGGCCACGACGACGGCACCCAGCAGGACGGGGCCACCTCCCATCGGGGACGCGGCGGGCGCGGGCGGCGCCGGGGAGGGGGGGGGGGGGGGGGGGGATGCGGGTGCTCGCGCCGCCCCCCCCCGTCCCCCCCCCGTCCCCCGTGTCCCCCCGCGTACCGCAGTCGTACTGGATGAGGCGGGGGTCGGGGAAGTGGGTGCGCAGGCTGCGCAGCACCCGCTGCAGCGCCCGCCCGCGCGGCGCCAGCTCCGCCCGCAGCCGCTGCTCCAGCTGCGCGCGCTGGCGCAGGCGCCAGGGCGGGGGGCGGCAGCTGTGCAGGGCCGCCCCCCGCGCCTCCACCGGCGGCAGCACGAAGATGAACCTGGGGGCGTCAAAAAAATCGGGGACGTCCCCCGACCGACCCCCCCCCCCCCACACACAGCCCCCCAAAACCCTCCCCGGACATCGCCTCCGCTCCAGGATTCCTGCCCCCCCCCAGCCCCGGACCTCATCCGAATGCCTGGGCCCCCCCAAACCCCTGGCCCCCTCCCCAAATACCTGGGCCCCCCCAAACCCCCGGCCCCCTCCCCAAATGCCTGGGCCCCCCCAAACCCCGGCCCCCTCCCCAAATGCCTGGGCCCCCCCAAACCCCCGGCCCCCCCCCCAAATGCCTGGGCCCCCCCAAACCCTCCGGCCCCCTCCCCAAATGCCTGGGCCCCCCCAAAACCCTCCGGCCCCCTCCCCAAATGCCTGGGTCCCCCCAAACCCTCCGGCCCCCTCCCCAAATGCCTGGGTCCCCCCAAACCCTCCGGCCCCCTCCCCAAATGCCTGGGCCCCCCCAAACCCTCCGGCCCCCTCCCCAAATGCCTGGGCCCCCCCAAACCCTCTGGCCCCCTCCCCAAATGCCTGGGCCCCCCCAAACCCTCTGGCCCCCTCCCCAAATGCCTGGGTCCCCCAAACCCCCCGGCCCCTCCCCAAATGCCTGGGCCCCCCCAAACCCCCCGGCCCCCTCCCCAAATGCCTGGGTCCCCCCAAACCCTCTGGCCCCCTCCCCAAATGCCTGGGCCCCCCCAAACCCCCCGGCCCCCTCCCCAAATGCCTGGGCCCCCCCAAACCCTCTGGCTCCCTCCCCAAATGCCTGGGTCCCCCCCTAACCCCCCGGCCCCCTCCCCAAATGCCTGGGTCCCCCCAAGCCCCCGGCCCCCTCCCCAAATGCCTGGGCCCCCCCAAAACCCTCCGGCCCCCTCCCCAAATGCCTGGGTCCCCCCAAGCCCCCAGCCCCCTCCCCAAATGCCTGGGCCCCCCCAAAACCCTCCGGCCCCCTCCCCAAATGCCTGGGTCCCCCCCAAACCCCCGGCCCCCTCCCCAAATGCCTGGGTCCCCCCCTAACCCCCCGGCCCCGTCCCCAAATGCCTGGGTCCCCCCAAACCCCCCGGCCCCCTCCCCAAATGCCTGGGTCCCCCAAACCCTCTGGCTCCCTCCCCAAACGCCTGGGTCCCCCCCAAACCCCCTGGCCCCCTCCCCAAATACCTGGGCCCCCCAAACCCCCGGCCCCCTCCCCAAATGCCTGGGTCCCCCCAAACCCCCCGGCCCCCTCCCCAAATGCCTGGGTCCCCCCAAACCCCCCGGCCCCCTCCCCAAATGCCTGGGCCCCCCCAAACCCTCTGGCCCCCTCCCCAAATGCCTGGGCCCCCCCTAACCCCCCGGCCCCGTCCCCAAATGCCTGGGTCCCCCCAAACCCCCCGGCCCCCTCCCCAAATGCCTGGGTCCCCCCAAACCCTCTGGCTCCCTCCCCAAACGCCTGGGTCCCCCCCAAACCCCCTGGCCCCCTCCCCAAATACCTGGGCCCCCCCAAACCCCCGGCCCCCTCCCCAAATGCCTGGGTCCCCCCAAACCCCCCGGCCCCCTCCCCAAATGCCTGGGCCCCCCCAAACCCTCCGGCCCCCTCCCCAAATGCCTGGGGCCCCCCCAAACCCTCCGGCCCCCTCCCCAAATGCCTGGGCCCCCCCAAACCCTCTGGCCCCCTCCCCAAATGCCTGGGTCCCCCCTAACCCCCCGGCCCCCTCCCCAAATGCCTGGGTCCCCCCAAACCCTCTGGCCCCCTCCCCAAATGCCTGGGCCCCCCCAAACCCCCCGGCCCCCTCCCCAAATGCCTGGGCCCCCCCAAACCCTCTGGCTCCCTCCCCAAATGCCTGGGTCCCCCCCTAACCCCCCGGCCCCCTCCCCAAATGCCTGGGTCCCCCCCAAGCCCCCGGCCCCCTCCCCAAATGCCTGGGCCCCCCCAAAACCCTCCGGCCCCCTCCCCAAATGCCTGGGTCCCCCCCAAGCCCCCAGCCCCCTCCCCAAATGCCTGGGCCCCCCCAAAACCCTCCGGCCCCCTCCCCAAATGCCTGGGTCCCCCCAAACCCTCTGGCCCCCTCCCCAAATGCCTGGGCCCCCCCCCCAAATGCCTGGGCCCCCCCAAACCCCCCGGCCCCCCCCCCAAATGCCTGGGTCCCCCCAAACCCTCTGGCCCCCTCCCCAAATGCCTGGGCCCCCCCAAAACCCCCCGGCCCCCCCCCAAATGCCTGGGTCCCCCCAAACCCTCTGGCCCCCTCCCCAAATGCCTGGGTCCCCCCAAACCCTCCGGCCCCCTCCCCAAATACCTGGGGCCCCCCCAAACCCTCCGGCCCCCTCCCCAAATGCCTGGGTCCCCCCAAACCCTCCGGCCCCCTCCCCAAATGCCTGGGTCCCCCCAAACCCCCGGCCCCCTCCCCAAATGCCTGGGTCCCCCCCAAACCCCCCGGCCCCCCCCCCAAACGCCTGGGTCCCCCCAAACCCCCCGGCCCCCTCCCCAAACGCCTGGGCCCCCCAAACCCTCTGGCCCCCTCCCCAAATGCCTGGGTCCCCCCAACCCCCCGGCCCCCTCCCCAAATGCCTGGGCCCCCCAAACCCTCTGGCCCCCTCCCCAAATGCCTGGGTCCCCCCCTAACCCCCCGGCCCCCTCCCCAAATGCCTGGGTCCCCCCCAAGCCCCCGGCCCCCTCCCCAAATGCCTGGGCCCCCCCAAAACCCTCCGGCCCCCTCCCCAAATGCCTGGGTCCCCCCCAAACCCCCGTCCCCGTCCCCAAATGCCTGGGTCCCCCCAAACTCTCTGGCCCCCTCCCCAGATAGCTGGGCCCCCCCAACCCTCTGGCCCCCTCCCCAGACTCCTGGCCCCCCCCAAACCACCCAGACCCCTCCCCAGATGCCTCCCCCCCCCCCCCCCCCCAACCTGTCGAGGAGGGGCTGGAGCTGGCGCAGGCGCTGGGGGGGGGCGAGGACGGCGCGGGCCAGGGCCCCCCCCGGGGGGGGCGCGGGGGGGGGCAGGGTGCAGAGCCCCAGCACCTCGCTGCCGTAGACGGGCGCCAGCCCGCAGCGCAGCTCGTTCAGCCGCAGCAGCCGCTCCAGCCGCTCCGCGCGCCCCCGGCCCCGCTTCGCCTCCAGCGAC
Source organism: Phaethon aethereus (assembly GCF_964289735.1). Lineage (NCBI taxonomy): Eukaryota > Metazoa > Chordata > Aves > Phaethontiformes > Phaethontidae > Phaethon > Phaethon aethereus. The sequence continues at coordinate 74,919 of NC_138611.1, read as the reverse complement.
TCCTGGGGGGGGGGGTGGGGGGGTGGGTGGGGGGCGCCGAACCTCCCCCCGCCCCCCCCCCCAGCCCCGGGCACCCCCGCTTCGCCGCCGGCACCCCTGGGGGGGGAGGGGCACGACCCCCCCATATAGGGTGCATGTGTGTGTCCCCCCCCCCCCCCAACACTGTGGGTGCTGCCCTACCCCTGGGTGCCCCTCCAAACCCCCTTTCCACCCCACGGGGACCCCCGTGCCCCCCACCCCCTGGGTGCCCCCCAAAACGCCCCTTCCACCCCACAGGGACCCCTGGGGGCCCCCCCAACCCCTCCTTCCACCCCACGGGGACCCCTGGGGGCCCCCCACCCCTGGGTGCCCCCCCAAACCCCGCCTGCCCCCCCACGGGGACCCCTCGCGCCCCCCACCGCCGGGTGCCCCCCCAAACTCTCCCCCCCCCCCCCGGGACCCCCCGCGCCCCCCACCCCCGGGTGCTTACCAGGTAGAATGGGGAGCGTGGGGGGGGCGGGGGCTGGCGGCGGGGGGGTGGCCGATGGGGGGTGGGCGCTGGGGGGGGCTGGGCCCCCCTGGCCCCTCGGGCTCCTCGCGGGGGGGGGCGGCGGCAGGGGGGGCCGGGGGGGCCCCCGGGGGGGCGGCAGCGGCGGCGGCGGCGGGAGGGGGGACGGCGGGTGCTGCGGGGGAGGGAGGGAAGAGGGGGGGGTCGTGGGGGGGGGGCTGGGGGCACCCAGGAGGGCACCCGCAGCCCCGGGGGGGGCACCCCACAGCGTGAACGGACCCCCCATAGCATACAGGAGCACCTTTAGGTGTGGGGGGGCCCCAACATCGAGGGACACCCTTCGGGGTGGGGGCACCCAGGACGGTGTGGGGCACCCCACAGCACGCAGGGGCACCCACAGGTGTGGGGGACCCCCAAGGGTGTGGGGGGCACCCCTAGGTGTCGGGGGGCACACAGTGGCATGGGGGGTTCCCAGCATAGGGGGTGCTTCGGGGAGGTGGGGGTCACACATGGGTGCAGATGGGCACCCAGGGCCGTGTGGGGCACCCCATAGCACGCAGGGGCACCCAGGGGCACAGGAGGGCCCCCCCCCAAGGCTGGGGGCACCCATGGGTGCAGATGGGCACCCGGGGCCATGTGGGGCACCCTGGGGTGCAAGAAGGCCCCCAAGGGTCGGGGGCACCCATGGGTGCTGGTGGGGGGCGGTGTAGACACTCACCCATCAGGTCGGGTCCGGCGGCGGCCGCGGCGGCGGCAAGGGGGGGGGCAGCGGGGGGCGGCGCGGGCAGCACCCGCAGCAGGGGCCGCGCTGGGGGGGCCGTGGGGGGGCGGGGGACGGGTGGGGGGGCCAGGGGGGCCGTCAGCCCGTCGCGGGGCGCCTGCCGCACCACGATCTTCACCACCCCCCGCTGTTCACCAGCGGCGTCGGCACTGGGGGGGGCGAGAAACGCCCATCAGACCCCCCCCCCCCAAAACCCGCGAGCCACCCCCCCCCCACCCCCCCCACCCCGGCACCCAGGGGCGTCCTTGAGGGTGTTCTAGGGGGTCCCAAGGGCACCCAGGGGTGTCCCAGGGGTACTTGGAGGGATCTAGACAGGGCTCAGGGGCACCCAGAGGGGTCTGGGCAGCGGTTGGAGGGCACCCGAAGGAGTCTGGGGGGGTCCCATGGGCATCTCGGGGGTCCTGGAGGTGTTCTGGGGGGTCCCTGAGGCACCCAAAGCAGTCCTGGGTGGGGCTTGGGGGCACCCCAGGTTGTCCCAGGGGCACCCAGAACTGTCCTGGGGGGTCTGGGAGGCACCCAAGGGGGTCCTGTGGGGAGCTTAAGGGCATCCAAAGGGGTCTGGGGGGGTCCTAAGGGCACCCAAGGGGGTCCCAGGGGTGTCCTGGGGGAGGCCAAGGGGCACCCTGAGCAGTTTGGGGGGGACTCAGAGGCACCCACAGGGGTCCTGGGGGGCTGAGGGGGCCCCCAAAGGGGTTAGGGTGGCCAGGGGCACCCAAAGGAACCCGAGGGGGGTACTCAGAAGGGTCTAGGGAGGGCTCAGGGGCACCCAAAGGGGTCGGGGGGGGGGCTCAGGGGTATCCAAGGCGGCTGGGGGGGGTCTCCAGAGTACCCAGAGGGGCCCTGGTGGTTTGGGGGAGGCACCCAGAGACCCCCCCACCCCCCTTACCTTGGGCGGCAGCGATGGGGAGGCCGATGGTGGGGGGCTGGGGGGGGGTCCCGGCGGGGGGAGCCCCCACGGGGGCTGGGGGGGCGACGGGTGCCAGCAGGGTGACCTGGGCGGGGGGGCCCAGGAGCGGGTGCTGCCCCCCAGCTGCCACCAGATGCACCACGTTCCCTGGGGAGGGGGGGGGGGGGCACAGGGGGGTGTCAGGGGGCACCCTAAACCCCCCCCCCTCCCCCAAAACTGGGGGAAGGCTCTTTGTCAGCCCCCCCCTCCCCTGATACAGGGGTGCCCACCCACTGCTGGGGGTCCCCAGCCACCTTTACGGTCCCCCGCTCCGTTTTAGGGTCCCACACCTCCCCAGCCCCCGCCGCCCAGTGGGTCCCCACCCAGCTTTCGGGGTTCCTCTCACCCGTTTTAGGGTCCCCCACCCACCTTTGGGGGTGTCCCCCCCCCATTTCTGGGTCCCCCACGCATTTGGGGCCTCCCCCCCACCCCGGGCTGGGGAAAAGCGAGGGGGGGGGGGGGGGCTCCCTCGGTGGGGGGACCCCGACTTACGCGGGAGGCCGCGGGGGGGGGCGAGGGCCAGGTGCCGCAGGGGGGGGGCGGCCAGGGTGAGCTTGCTGCCCTGCAGCTGCAGGGTGAGGGGCTTGGCCCCCCCCGGGGCCGCCCCCCCCGGGGCCCCCCCCGGCCGCTGGGCCAGCGCCGCCAGCTGCCCGATGCTCACCACCTCGCCGGCTACGGGGGGCACACGCACGGTTAAAGGGGGTGGGGGCTCCCCCAAAAATAGGGGGGGCGGGGGGGGGGGGGGCGAGGGGGTGTTTTCGGGGGGCGGTACTCACAGGGCAGGCGGGCCTGCATGTCGGGGGCCAGCAGCAGGCGCTGCGGGCCGGGGCCGGGCAGGGCGTAGGCAGCCAGGGGGGCCCCCCCTTGCCCCCCAGGTTGGGGGCGGGGGGGGCTGGGGGGGGGCGCGGGGCACCTGCCGCCGGGGGTGAGGCCAGAGGAGCGGGTGGCAGGGCTGCGAGGAGGAAGGGGTTAATGGGGGGGGAGGCCCCGCCCACGCAGCATAAGCCCCGCCCACGCAGTGTCGTTCCCCCCCCTCCATTGCTCAGTGCCCAGGGCCAGGCACAGGCCCCGCCCTCTTTAGAAAACTCCACCCACCACACAGAGTCCCACCCACTCAGCTAGTGTATTTGAGGCCACACCCCTGCCCCACCTGGCTCCACCCTGGCAATGTGTATTGCCCTTAAGCTCCGCCCCTGTTCAGCAACTCCCAGTCCACGTCTGCCCTCCAGCCCCGCCCATTGACTAAACCCCACCTTTTCTCACCAGACCACGCCCCACCTTATACTCCCACCTTCCCCCAAACCCCGCCCATTTATCTAGCTCCCCCAGACTCCACCCCTGCAGAAAGCCCCACCCATGCCCCATCACAAGCCACACCCTCTTACCGTGGGTGGGACCGGTGGAGGGCGGAGCCAGCGCGGGCAGCAGGGTGGGGGGGGGCCGGGGAGGGGCCGCCAGGGCCAATCCCAGCCCCAGCCCCAGCCCCGCCCCCCCGGGGGGCAGCAGAGGGGTGGGGGCAGCAGGGGGCGGGGCCCCGCCGGTGGGGGCGGGGCCTACCGCAGAGGGGGCAGGGTTAGGGGGGGTGGGGGCCAGCAGAGCAGGGCCCAGCGTCACACCAGGAGGGGCGGGGGCCACCAGCAGGGGGGCGTGCCCGGCAGGTGGGGGGGCGTGTCCAGCGGCTGGGGGGGCGTGTCCGGCGGGCGGGGGGGCGGGGCCGAGGGGCAGCACCCCCAGCGGGGCGGGGGGGCCCCCCCCGGGGCGGGGGCTGTTGAGCAGCAGCACAGCCCGGCTCTCCGCCTTCGGCACCGGCTGCAGCATCCTGGGGGGCGGGGTCAGGGCGGCCTGGCCCCTCCCCCCCGGCACCCCCCCCCCAGCCCCCCTCACCCCCCCAGGCACCCTGTCCCAAGGCCCGCCCCCCCCCCCCCCCCCCCCGCCCAGTGACCCCACGGCCCCCTCGGTGTCCCCAAGGCCCCCCCCCCAGTGACCCCGCTGGTGCCCACGGGGTCCCCAAGGCCCTCTGGGTGTCCCCACGGTCCCCCACAGCAGCCCCGAGGGCCCCCCCACCAGCCCGGTGACCCCCAAGGCCACCATGGTGTCCCCAAGGCCCCTGGCGTCCCCACGGCCACCCCCCCCCGCCCCGGTGACCCCAAGGTGCCCACGGTGTCCCCAAGGCCCCTGGCGTCCCCACGGCCACCCCCCCCCCCGCCCCGGTGACCCCAAGGTGCCCACGGTGTCCCCAAGGCCCCTGGCGTCCCCACGGCCACCCCCCCCCGCCCCGGTGACCCCAAGGTGCCCACGGTGTCCCCAAGGCCCCTGGTGTCCCCACGGCCGCCCCCCCCCCCCCCCCCCGGTGACCCCAAGGTGCCTGCGGTGTCCCCGAGGCCACCCGGGTGTCCCCGGCACCCCCCTCACCGGTTGACTTTCATGCGGACGGGCTTGGGGCGCGGCGGGGGGTCGGGAGCGGCGGCGACGTCCTCGACCAGGCGACGCGTCACCCGCCAGCGGGGCAGGAAGGTGTCGGCCGCGTAGCGGGACACCCGGCCCTCCAGGGCCACCAGGTCGAACAGCCCCATGTCCACGTGCTGCGGGGACACCGCGGGGCCGTCACCCGCCGTCCCCCGCCCCGGCCCCCCGGAGTCCTGGGCGCGGCGGCAACCCCGGGCCGTCGCCCGTGTCCCCGACACCCCCAACCAGCTGCCACCGCAGGGACGGGGTGGTGGCCCCGAGCGCCGCTCGCCCCCCCCCCCCCCCCGCCAAGCCCCTCGGCGGCCGTTCCTCGGCGTCACCTTGAAGGGGTCGGGGTCGAGGGCGCGGAGGACGAGGGAAGCGGTGACGAAGCAGATGCCGTCGGTGACGAAGGGCGAGTGGACGGGCCGGGGCTCGAAGAGGTCGGGGTGGTTGCACACCTTGCGCAGCTGCATCAGCACGTTGATGACGCTCATGAAGTGTCCGCTGGCCAGGGTGGCCTTGGTGCTGCCGGGGCGGGGGGACACGGGGAGGGTGAGGGGACGGAGGGCTGGGGGGGGGGGGGGGGGGTGCGGGGAGCGGCGCGCGGGCGGGGGGACGCGGCGCCCACCTGGCCTGGCCCATGAAGTCGTCGTAGAGGTAGCGCTGGCGCTTGGAGAGGCGGCACTTGAGGACGTGCTCGTACTTCTTGGGCATCTGCTTCTCCACGTCCACCTTCAGCCGGCGCAGCAGGAAGGGGCGCAGCACCTGGGGGAGCGGCCGATCGTGTTTTGGGGGTCCACCCCACGATATAGGGGTGACGCCCCCCTCGCCCCCCAGACAATAAACTGAGGTTGGGGGCGACGGGGTGGAAGGTCAACCCCACCGTGGAGTCGGGGTGCGCTGCGAAATGGGGTCACCTCCCAGACAGCTACACTCCGAAAGGGGGGTCACCCCAAAATGGGGGTTATCCCCCCCAGCTACACCCCAAGACAGGGTTACTCCCACCCAGCTACACCCCAAAACAGGGGTCACCCCCACCCAGCTACACCCCAAGACAGGGTTACTCCCCAGCTACACCCCAAAACGGGGGTCATCCCAAAACAGAAGTCACCCCAACCAGCTACCCCCCTAACAACAGCATCACCTGCACCCCAAAATGGGGTGACCCCCACCCAGTTACAGGCCAAGAAAGTGTTACACCCCCCCAGCTAGAGCCCAAAAAGGGAGCTGCCCCAAAATGGGGGCGACCCCCAACCAGCTGCCCCACAAAATTGGGACACTCACACCCAGCTACACCCCAAAATGGGGGTCACCCCAAAATAGAAGTCACCCCAACCAGCTACCCCACAAAACAGGGACACCCACAGCCAGCTACATCCCAAAATGGGGGTCACCCCAAAATGGGGACACCCACGGCCAGCTACACCCCAGGACAGGTTTATTCTTCAACTACACCCCAAAATGGGAACACCCGCACCCAGCTACACCCCGAAACGGGGGTCACCCCAAAATGGGGACACCCATGCCCAGCTACACCCCAAGGCAGGTTTATTCCTCAACTACACCCCAAAATGGCAACACCCGCACCCAGCTACACCCCAAAGTAGGTTTATTCCTCAACTACACTCCAAAATGGGAACACCCGTACCCAGCTACACCCCAAAATGGGGGTCACCCCAAAATGGGGACACCCACGCCCAGCTACACCCCAAGGCAGGTTTATTCCTCAACTACACCCCAAAATGGCAACACCCGCATCCAGCTACACCCCGAAACGGGGGTCACCCCAAAATGGGGACACCCACGCCCAGCTACACCCCGAAACGAGGCTCGATCCCTTCTTTCGCCACAACCGCACGCCTCCCCCGGCGCCCCCCGAAAGCCGGGGGCGCCCCCCGACCTTGTGGAGGCGCTTGACGAGGCTCTCGTTGTACTCCTGGCTGCCCTCGATCATGCCGGTCAGGGGGTTGGAGAACCACTCCTTGAACTCGCGGTGCGACTGGAAGACGCGGGGCATCAGGAAGTGCATGAGGGACCACAGCTCCATCAGGCTGTTCTGCAGCGGCGTCCCCGTCAGCAGCAGCCGGCGCTGGCTGCAGGGAGGGGAACACCCGTCAGCCCGCCCGCACCCGCGGGTGCTCCCGGGGAAGGTACGGGGCGTGCCCGCGGGGGCTCCCGGGGGCTGCTGCGGCGCGAGCCCCGGGCGGTTACGGTGGGCGCGCGGGCAAATACAGCGCGCCCATGGGTACCCCGGGTGCCTACGGCGGACCCCCAGGCAGGTGCACGGCACCCATGGGTGCCCCCAGGCAGCTACCGAGCACCCGTGGGCAGTTACAGAGCACCCACAGGTGCTCCCAAGGCTGGCACAGCGCAACCCCAGGTGGTTACGGTGTACCCCCGGGCAAATACAGCGCACCCATGGGTACCCCAGGTGACCACCAAGCACCCCCAGGCAGTTAGAGAGCACCCATGGGTGCCCCCAGGCAGCTACACAGCACCCGTGGGCAATTACAGAGCACCCATGGGTGCCCCCAGGCAGCTACCAAGCACCCCCAGGCAGTTACAGAGCACCCACGGGTGCCCCCAGGCAGAGAGAGCCATGTGTCAGGGCACCCCCAGGCAGCAGCACCTTAAAACGGGGGTCACCCTCCACCCACTGCACCCCATGGGACAGGCTGCATCCAGTCCCCTCCCAGGGTGAGCACCCTGGGGTGCCCCCTGACACCCGCAGCCCCCCAGGCTGTTTGCCAGCACACCCGGCTTCCTGAACGCCCCGAGGTGTCCCCCAGCCCCTTGGGGTGCCTCCCCGCACCCACGGGTGCCCCCCAGGGTCCCCTTGGCTTTCCAGTGTGTCCCCCAACATCCCCAGGGTGCCCCCCCGACCCCCACATCCCCCCGACACCCACACCCCCCCAGGCTGTTTGCCAGCACACCCGGCTTCCTGAACGCCCCGAGGTGTCCCCCAGCCCCTTGGGGTGCCCCCCAGCACCCACGGGTGCCCCCCGGACCTGTTGAAGTTGAGGAGCGACTGCCAACGCTGGGATTTGAAGTTCTTAATGTTCTGGGCCTCGTCCAGGATCAGGTACTTCCAGTTCTTGCGGCGGAACGCCTGGTGGTCCTGCAGGACCAGCTTGTAGGAGGTGATGCAGACGTGGAAGGCGTTGGGTTTGGTCCAGCCCTGGGTGGGGGGGTCAGGGGAGGGTCAGGGAAGGGTGTCAGGGGCACCCCCAGCCCCTCCCCGCCCCCGCGGGGTCGGGGTTCACCTGCCGCTTCAGCCTGCGCTCCTTCTGCGCCCCGTAGTAGGTGAGGATCTTGAAGCTGGGGCACCAGCGCTTCAGCTCCATCTCCCAGTTGAGCATCACGCTGGTGGGCACGATGATGAGGTGGGGGCCCCAGCTGCCTGCGGGGAGGGGGGGCGGCGTCAGGAGGCGGCACCCGCGGGTGCTCGGGGGACCCGTGGCAACCTACAGACCCTATGAAGAGCCTACAGGACCCATGGGCGCCGTGGGGAACCCACGGAGACCTACAGATCCTCCAATGAGCCTACGTGACACGTGGGTGCTCGGGGAACCCGTGACCACCTACGGATCCTATAAAGTGTCCACAGCACCCATGGGAGCTTGAGGAGCCTACAAGGACCTACAGACCCCACATATGCTTAAGGAAGTTCGTGGGACCCTACGGACCCTCTAAAAAGTCTACAGGACACGTGGGTGCTGAGAAAACCTACAGATACCTGCGCACCCTATAAAGAAATTACAGCACCCGCAGGTGCTTCATGAGCCTATGGGGACCTACAGATCCTATAAAGAACCTTCAAGACCATACGGGCTCGGGGAACCCACGAGGACCTACGAACCCTTTAAGGAACCCACAGCACCCATGGGTGCCTGGGGAGTCTGTGGGGACCTGCAGATGTGCCAGAAGCATACAGACCCCATGGGTGCTTAAACGTCCTTTGAGAAACTATCGACCCTATAAAGAACATACACAAAACATGGGTGCTCGGGGAGCCCATGCAGACCTACAGGTCCAACAAGGAGCACCTACAGCACCCATGGGTGCTCAGGGCACCTGTAGGAATCTAAAAAGCCTATAAGGAGCTGACAAGACCCATGGGTGCTCAGGAAGTTGGTAAGAATCTAAAGACCCAATAAAGAGCCCACAGTACCCCTGGGTGCTTGGGGAGCCCGTGGGGACCTACAGACCACTCAAAAGACCCCACAGCATTTAAGGGTGCTCAGAGAGCACCGAGATGAGCCCTAAAGACTCTACAAAGACCCCACAGCACCCAAAGGTGCTCAGGGAAACATGAGGAAGAACTTAGATGGGTCATGAAGACCCTAAAAAGTCCCTACAGCTGCCAAGGGTGCCCAAGGACAACCTAGCCGAGCCCTAATTGCCCTCCAAAGATCCCACAGCACCCAAGGGTGCTCAGACAAACACTAAAGACCCTGCAGTGACCCCGCAGCACCCAAGGGCGCCCAAACACAAGCTCAATGAGCTCTAACGATCCTACAAAGACCCTGCAGCACCCAAGGGCACCCAAACACAACCTCAATGAGCTCTAACGATCCTACAAAGACCCTGCAGCACCCAAGGGCACCCAAACACAACCTCAATGAGCTCTAACGATCCTACAAAGACCCTGCAGCACCCAAGGGCGCCCAAGCAGCTCCCACGCAGGACGCCGAGCATCTCCCAAGGCCCCGGGCGTGGGTGGGGGGCACCCCTCACCCTTCTCACAGGCGAGGTGGGCCAGGAGGGAGATGGTCTGGATGGTCTTGCCCAGCCCCATCTCGTCGGCCAAGATCCCGTTGAGTTTCTTCTCGTACATGGTGACCAGCCAGTCCAGCCCGATGTGCTGGTACTCCCGCAGGGTGCCCCGCAGCAAGTGGGGGATGGGCGTCTTCACCTGGCGGGGAGGAGGGCGCGGAGGTGGGCCACCCACTCCCCGCAGCACCCGTGGGTGCTGGGCGGGGGTGGGCGGCGGAGGGGTTACCTGGGTGGTGGCCAAGGTGTAGCCCTTGGGCTGGAGGCTCTCGGCGGCGGCGGCGATGTCGGTGATCTCCTTCTTGGGGGTGGGGGCGGTGGCGGGGGGGAGGGCGGCGGTCGGCGGGGGCCCCCCTGGGTGCTCTTGAGTGCCCGGTGGCAGGGAAGGGTCCTTGGGGGCAGGGGCACCCGCCTCAGCCTCCTCTTGCTCTTCTTCCTCCTCCTCTTCCTCCTCTTCTTCCTCTTCCTCTTCCTCCTCCTCGTCTTCCTCCTCCTCTTCCTCATCTTCCATCTCATCCTCCTCCTCCTCATCGCTCTCAGCTGCCGGAGAGTCTGGGGTGGGGGGAACACGTGGGTGCTGGGGGTGGAGCCAGTGGCAGCACCCATGGGTGACCCTACAGTACCCAGGGGGTGTTCTCTAGGACCCAGGAGTTGCCCCATAGCACCCATGGGTGACCCTATGGCACCTTGGGAGGGTCTCTAGGACCCAGACGGTCTCTAGCACCTGAGAATGACCCCATAGCACCCATTGAGGCCCTATAGCACCTAGGGACACTCCTATAGCACCCAAGAGCGGTGCTCTGGCACACAGGGATGCTCTACAGCACCCACGGATGGCCCTATAGCACTGGGGGGTGCACGTGGCACCCAAGGGTGGCCCTATGGCATCAGGGAGACCCTATGGCACCCATGGATAGCCCCAAAGCGACCAAAAACAGCTCTATAGCACCCAGAGGTAGACCTATAGGACCCCGAGGTGGTCCGAGAGCACCCGAGGGTGGCCCAATGTCACCCGGAGTAGCCCTATGGCACCTGGAAGGGGGGCACAGCACCCAGGGGTGGCCCTATGGCACCCAGGGGTAGCCCTACGGCACCCACAGATGGGCCCAAAGCACCTGGGGGGGCCCTGTGACATGCAAGGGGGTCCGACAGCACCCATGGGGGGAACCTATGGCAACAAGGGAGACCCTACGGCACCCGTGGGTGGTCCCACAGCAGGGACAGCTCTATAGCACCCAGGGGTGGCCCTACAGCATCCAGGGGGAGCCCCTCCGCGGGGATGGACCCCTAACCCCCCCCCACCTCCAGCACCCATGGGTGCCCCTACCCGAGTGGGTGCTGCTGGCGCCGGGGGGAGAGTCACAGTCGGAGTCGGCGAAGGCGCCGGCGTACTGCTGCAGCAGCTCCTCCATCGGCAGCGCCCCTGCGGAACACGCACACGCCTGCACACGCCAGGCACACGCCTGCACACGCCAGGCACACGCCTGCACACGCAAGGTGGGGGAGCCCCCTGCCTGCACAGCCAGGTGGCCCCGTCTCCCTACACACGTGTATGTCCCTCTGTGTCCTGGCCCACGCGTGTCCCCATGTCCTGGCACACGCACGTCTCCACATCCCCAAGCATACGTGTTCCCCTGTCCCTGCACGTGTGTCCCCCGCCTCCCTATATCCTTGCACATCTGTCCCCACTTTTTCCTACATGTTCTTACATCCCTGCACACGCGTGTTGTCACGTCCACGCACATGTTACCACATCCTTGCGCGCATGCACCCATGTTCTGGTACATGCGTGTCCCCGCATCCTTGTACATGTCCCTACACACACATGTCCCCATGTCCACATGTGTGTCCCCATGTCCGTACACGCATCCCTGCACGCACCCTTCTGTGTCCCTGCACACGCATGTCTCATGTCCACACATGTCCCTGCACACAAATGTCTCCATGTCCCTTCACATGTTTCCACGTCTAGGTGTATCCCTGCACACACGCATCCCCATGTCCCTGCACGTGTCCCCATGGCCACGTGTCCCTGCACACACGTGTCCCCATGTCCCTGCACACTGTCCCCCGTGTCCACACGTGTGTCCCTGCAGACCCATGTCACCCATGTCCGCACATGTGTCCCTGTACACGCATGTCCCCGTGTCCCTGCACACATTCCTGTGTCCCTACACATGTCCCCATGTCCACACATGTCCCTGCACACCCATGTCTCCCACGCCCACATATGTCCTGCATATCCCTACACACGTGTGCCCCATGTCCACACGTGTCCCTACACATGTCCCCCATGTCCACACGTGTTCCTGAACACACGCCCCGTGTCCCTACACGTCCCCCACATCTGCACGTGTCCCTATACATGTGTCCCCCATGTCCACACGTGTTCCTGAACACACGTCCCGTGTCCCTACACACGTGTCCCCCACATCTGCACACGCCCCTACACACGTGTCCCCCATGTCCACACGTGTTCCTGAACACACGTGCCCTGTCTCCCTACACACGTGTCCATGTCCACACATGTTCCTGAACACACGTCCCGTGTCCCTGCACACGTGTCCCCGCACACGTGTCCCCAGGCCCCTTCACACGCTTTTCCACACCCACACGTGTGTCCCTGCATCCCCCCCGTGTCCTTGTGTTCACCCCAGCTCCCCCCGCCCCATGTTCCCGCACACGTGTGTGCCTGCGCCCCGCGTCCCCAAGCCGGGGGGGCCCGTGCGTGGGTGCTGGGGGGCACCCGTGGGTGCTGTGCCTACCCTCGCGGGCCAGGTCATCCAGCTCCTGCTGGTGGTCGACGTCGCCCTCCAGCCGCTCCTGCGCCGCGATCGTCTCCTCCTCGTCCTCGCCTGCGGGGACCCGGCGGGTGACACCGCGCCCCGGGGCGGTGACATCATCCCCAGGGGTGACATCATCCCCAGGGAAGCCAGCCCAGGGGGTGCAGGTGACCCAGGGAGGGTGACAGAGTCCCCAAGGGGTGACAGAGCCCCGGGAGGGGTGACAAGAGCTCCGTTGTCAGTGACAGACCCCCCAGGAATGGGTGACAGAGCACTAAGATGCGTGACAGGCCCCCCGAAATGGGGGACAGAGCCCCAGAAATGGGTGACAGACCCCCAGAAATGGGTGACAGAGCTCCTGGGAGGGGTGACAGAGCACAAAGATGGGTGACAGACCCCCAGAAATGGGTGACAGACCCTCGGGGAGGGGTGACAGACCCTCGGGGAGGGGTGACGAGAGCCCCAGAAATGGTGACAAGATCCCTGTTGTGGGTGACAAAGCCTCAGGGACGGGTGACAAGAGTCCTGTCACGGGTGACAGACGCCCAAGAAACGGGTGTCAGACCCCCAACGATGGGTGACGGAGCTCAGGGATGGGTGACAGAGCCCCAGAATTGGGTGACGGAGACTCTGAAACAGGTGGCAGACTCCGAGGACAGGTGACAGGCGCCCCACAAATGGGTGACGGAGCCCGGGGGGGGTGTCAGGGCCCCGAGAAGAGGCCGCAGCCCCCTCGGGGAGGGGTGCCAGCGCCCCCCCCGGCCTCACCCTCCTCCTCCTCGGCCGCGAACTCCTCGTCCTCCTCGCGGGGCTCCCAGGGCCGCTTGTTCCGCCGCAGCAGCGCCTGGGGGGGCAGGGGGTGAGGGGGGGTCCGGGGGGGGCCCCGGGGGTCCCAAAGGTGGGGGGGTACCTGGGGGGGCAGGGAGCCCAGCAGCTCCTCCAGCGGCACCTCCCCCTCCCGCTTCAGCAGCTCCAGCTCGCGGCGCCGCGCCTCGGCGGCGTCCTCGTCCCCCGGCTCCGCGTCCCCGTCTGCGGGGGAAGGGGGGTCAGCACCCGCCTGGACCCCACCCCATCACCTCTGTCCCTGGGGGAGCAGTGGGGTCCCTGCCCCCCTCCCAGCACCCATGGGTGCCCCCGTCCCCCTTGTCCCCATCCCCTCTGGGTGGCCCTGTCCCCTCCTCAGCACCCGTGGGTGCCCCATCCCCCTTGGGTGCCACCGTCCGTTTTGTCCCCTCCCCAGCACCCACGGGTGCCCCATCCCCCTTTTCTCCATCCCCTTTGGGTGTCCCCTCTCCCCTTGTCCCCTCCCCAGCACCCATGGGTGCCCCATCCCCCTTTTCTCCATCCCCTTTGGGTGTCCCCTCCCCCCTTGTCCCCTCCCCAGCACCCATGGGTGCCCCATCCCCCTTTTCTCCATCCCCTTTGGGTGTCCCCTCTCCCCTTGTCCCCTCCCCAGCACCCATGGGTGCCCCATCCCCCTTTTCTCCATCCCCTTTGGGTGTCCCCTCCCCCCTTGTCCCCTCCCCAGCACCCACGGGTGCCCCATCCCCCTTTTCTCCATCCCCTTTGGGTGTCCCCTCCCCCCTTGTCCCCTCCCCAGCACCCACGGGTGCCCCATCCCCCTTTTCTCCATCCCCTTTGGGTGTCCCCTCCCCCCTTGTCCCCTCCCCAGCACCCACGGGTGCCCCATCCCCCTTTTCTCCATCCCCTTTGGGTGTCCCCTCCCCCCTTGTCCCCTCCCCAGCACCCATGGGTGCCCCATCCCCCTTTTCTCCATCCCCTTTGGGTGTCCCCTCCCCCCTTGTCCCCTCCCCAGCACCCATGGGTGCCCCATCCCCCTTTTCTCCATCCCCTTTGGGTGTCCCCTCCCCCCTTGTCCCCTCCCCAGCACCCATGGGTGCCCCATCCCCCTTTTCTCCATCCCCTTTGGGTGTCCCCTCCCCCCTTGTCCCCTCCCCAGCACCCACGGGTGCCCCATCCCCCTTTTCTCCATCCCCTTTGGGTGTCCCCTCCCCCCTTGTCCCCTCCCCAGCACCCATGGGTGCCCCATCCCCCTTTTCTCCATCCCCTTTGGGTGTCCCCTCTCCCCTTGTCCCCTCCCCAGCACCCATGGGTGCCCCATCCCCCTTTTCTCCATCCCCTTTGGGTGTCCCCTCCCCCCTTGTCCCCTCCCCAGCACCCATGGGTGCCCCATCCCCCTTTTCTCCATCCCCTTTGGGTGTCCCCTCCCCCCTTGTCCCCTCCCCAGCACCCACGGGTGCCCCATCCCCCTTTTCTCCATCCCCTTTGGGTGTCCCCTCTCCCCTTGTCCCCTCCCCAGCACCCACGGGTGCCCCATCCCCCTTTTCTCCATCCCCTTTGGGTGTCCCCTCCCGCCTTGTCCCCTCCCCAGCACCCATGGGTGCCCCATCCCCCTTTTCTCCATCCCCTTTGGGTGTCCCCTCCCCCCTTGTCCCCTCCCCAGCGTCCCCATGCCCCCCGTCCCCAGCACCCCTGGGTGCTCCAACGCCCCCCCGGCCCCACCGCGGCGGCACCCACCTCGGCGGGCGAGAGGGGAGCGGGGGGCGGGGGGGCCCCGCCGGGGGGCGCCGGGGGGGGCGCGGGGGGCGTTGAGGCTGCGGCTCAGCAGGTCCGAGTACTTCTCGGTCTGGCCCACGATGAAGTCCAGCTGCAGGTCCAGGGCCTTCTTCCGCTTCTCCTCCAGCCGCGACTGCTGCTTGAACTGCACCACCTGCGCCCGCGCCGCGCCTCCGCGTCACCCCGCGGCTCGCCGGCGGCCCGCCGGCGTCGCCCAGCGGCCACCGTGGGTCACCAACGGCATCCCAGCGTCGCCCAATGGCCACCGCAGGTTCACCCGCGGCCTCCCAGCGTCACCCAACAACCACCGCGGGTCGCCAACGGCCTCCCAGTATCACCCAAAGGCCACCGTGGGTCACCAATGGCATCCCAGCGTCACCCAGCGGCCACCATGGGTCACCAACAGCCTCCCACTGTCACCCAACGGCCACCACGGGTCACCAGTGGTCACCCAGTAACCTCTCAGTGTCACCCAATGGCCACTGTGCGTCACCAGAGGCCTCCCAGTGTCACCCAACAGCCTCTCAGTGTCACCCAACGGCCACCACAGGTTGTCAACAACCTCCCAGCGTCACCCAACGGCCATTGTGGGTCACCAACAGCCTCCCAGTGTCACCCAGTGGCCTCTCAGTGTCACCCAATGCCCACCACGGGTCACCAACGGCCTCCCAATGTCACCCAATGGCCTCCCAATGTCACCCAATCCCACCCGACAGTCATCCACTGCAGGCAACCAACAGTCATCCAACGTCTCCCGATGACCACCATGGGCCACCAACCACCACCCAACAGCCACCATGAGTCATGAACAACCCACAGCCACCCAGCAGCCATTGTGGGCAACCAACGGCCACCCAGCCACCATAAGCAATCCACTGCCACCCAACAGCTACCATGGGTGACCAACAGCCCCCTGTGCCACCCAATGGCCACCACAAGTGACCCACAGCCACCCATCAGCCATAAGCAACCAACAGCCACCATGGGTGATCAACGGCCACCCAACGGCCACCACGAGTGACTAACAGCCACCCATGCCACCCAACAGCCACCATGGGCAATCAACAGCCACGATGGGCAGCCAACCACCAGGCAACAGCCAGCATGAGCAACCAACAGCCACCCAGCAGCCACTGCAGTCAACCAAAGGCCACCCAACAGCCATCATGGGTGACCCAGTGCCACCCAATGCCAAACAACCACCATGGGTGACCAACAACCACCCTACAGCCACCACGGCCAACCTATGGCCAATATGGGTGACCAACAGCCACCCAATGGCCGCCATGAGCAACCAACAGCCGCCCAATGGCTGCCATGGGTGACCAACAGCCGCCTAACACCAACCTAGTGCCGCTCAATGGCCACAATGGGCCATCATTGGCCAACCAACGTCTGCTGTGAGCTACCAGCAGCCAGCACAGCCAACCAACACCACCCAACGGCCACCATGAGTGACCAACAGCCACCCAGCGGCCACCATAGATGACCAACAGCTAGCCAGTGCCAACTAATAGCCACCGCAAGCAACCAACAGCCACCCAAGAGCCACCATGGGGGACCAGTGGCCACCACAGGCAACCAACAGCCACCCAAGCACCAGCACGGCCACCCAGCAACCACAGCAGTCGATCAACAGCCACCCAATGGCCACCATGGGCAACGAACAGCCACCCAACGGCCACCGAGGACAATCCATGTCCAGTGAAGAGCCAACACAGACAACCAATAACCATCCTATGATCACCATGGGCAACTAGCATCAACCCAATGGCCACCATGGGCAACCAACCACCACCCAACAGTCACTGTGGGCAACCAACAGCCAACCAGTAGCCACCATAGACAACCAGCAGTCACCATGAGCAACCAACAGCCACTGCGGGCACCCAATGGCCACCCAACAGCCACCACGAGCAGCCAGTGGCCACCCAATGACCACCACAGGCACCCAACAAGCACCTAATGACCACCACAAGCAACTATTGGCTGCTCACCAGCAACCACTGGTGGCCACTGGCCACCCAAGAGCCATCATGGGCACCCAACGGGCCACCACCAGCCCCTGGGTGTACCAGCCACCAGAAGCACCCACTGGCTACCATGGAGCTCAACTGCCACCCCACGGGCCACCAGAAAGGACCAAAAGCCACCCAATGTCCACTGAAGCCATCAACTGGCCACTGAGGCCACCAAGTAACCACCCACTAGCCACTGCAGGCACCCACTGGTCATGTGCTGCAACACCAAAATGGCAGGACAAAATGGTTGCCAATGATGATGGTGGCCACCCAAGGCAGATTGCGAGCCTAGTAGGAACTAAGGATGTGGTGCTGGGCACCCTTGGGTGCCCGAGGTGTTAGCGGCCACCCAGTGAGGGCTGGTAACCCAATGAATGACGAAGCTGGAACGGCACTGTATGTGGGGGCACCCAATGAGTGGTGGCCAGGCAGGAGAATTTGGTAGCCCGGGAGTAACCAGGCTCAGCAGCGACAGGAAGCTGGCCACCCTCGGGTGTTCCCAGGGGTGTGGTCACCCAGGGGTTTTGGTGGCCCAAGGGTAGCAGGCGTGAGGTACAAAAAGACCCATGGGGTGGTGGTCACCCAGAAGTTTTGGCAACCCAAGGATGATAACGTCATGGGGTACCAAACACCCTTAGACGCTGACCATCTAAGGAGGGTTGGCAGCCCACGGTGATTGGGTACGTGGTGTTGTGCACCCATGGGTGCCACAGGACAGGTGGTGACCACCTGAGCTGCTTTGGCAGCCCAGTGATGGTTGTGCTAGCATGAGACGGGGTGCTGAGCACCTCTGAGTGTCTCAGAGAGTGGTGGCCCCACAGAGAGATGTGGTAGCCAACAAATAATCGAGAATGTGCTGTTGGGCACCCATGGGTGTCCTGGAGCTAGTGACCACTCAAAAACATTGGTGACCCAAAGCTAGCTAGATACGCACTGCCAAGCACCCATGGGTGCCCATGGCATGGTGGCCACCTGGTAGGGTTTGGTAGCCCCATGTGGGTGGGGTGGTCAGGCACATGCTGCCCAGCACCCATGGGTGCCCTGGGCATGGCAGCCACCCATTCCTCCCCACCTGAAGAAGAACACCCAAGAACCCTGACGAAACCCACAAACCGTGCGATGATCCCTGGGAGCCCCTTGGGTGGGGGCACCCATGGGTGGGGTGGGGGCACCCATGGGTGGGGTGGGGGATGTCCTCACCTTCTCCACGTTGCTCCAGAACTGCTTGACCTCCTTGGCGATGGCGGCGGCCACCCGGCGCAGCTTGGCTTGCTCCTCCCGCTTGGCCCGTTCCTCCTTCTGCCGCTGCTCCTCATGGTGCCGCATCACCATCCGCACCACCTTGGGGGGAGAACCCATGGGTGGGCGGGGCACCCATGGGTGGGGGGCACCCCAAAACCACCCCAAGGGCCCCTGGCACCCCTCAACCACTCCAGGAACCCATGACACCTCCAACTCCTTTTTTCGTCTGCTGGCGAGTCTTTAGGGTGCCATTATCACCATGAGCCGAGACAACATGCGTGCGGGGGGCACCCATGGGTGGGGGGGGGGTCCCCCAAACCCCCGGGGTCCTCCCGGCACCCCCAAACCTCTCGGTAACAGAGGACACCCCCAAACCCTTGCTCTTCTTTCTGCTGCTGCTGCTCCTCACAGTGCCACCACCATCATTCCCACCAGCTGAGATGGAACCCATGGGTGGGGGGCACCCAACAGGGGGGCCCAAGGTGAGGGAAGAGAATCTCTGGCAGCTGCTGTAGGGCTGAGCCTCCTCCAAACCGCTCTGAGATGCCATCAGAGCTTCTCCAGTGGCCGCTATGGGGTTGAGCCTCCCCCAATGCTCCTCCGAACCCATCTGAGATGCCACCAAAGCTTCTCCAGTGGCCGCTATGGGGTTGAGCCTCCCTCACAGGCCAAGCCCCCCCTCTCCCTACGGACGGGGACCCCACCTTGCGGGCGACGCCCCTCTTCCAGCGTCGCTCCTGGGCGAAGTCGGCGGCCAACCACTGCATCTCCTCGCAGAGATAGTCCCAGTGCACCTTGGGGCGGGGCGGCTCCGGGACCTTCGGCAAACGCCGCAGCGACCAGAACCCCTCGCGCTTCATCTCCGCCACCCGGTGCTCCACCTCCGCCTCCTGCGCGGCGCGGAAGGCGTTAACCGCGCCCCCAAGCCCTTATGTGGCATCAGAGATTCTCCAGCGGCTTATATAGGGTTGGGCCAATCCCGACGGCCCCCCCCAACCCCCCCCCTACATGAACAAAGGAATTCTATAGGGTTGGGCCAGCCCCAGGTGTCACTAAATCTCACCTAACCCCCCCCCAGAACGTGACCCATAGGAGCACAGAGATTCTCTGGTGGCTGACATAGAGTTGGGCAAACCCCAATTGCCACCCCCCCCCCCCCCGCCCCCAACCTGTTGTGTAGAACAAAGATTCTCCTATGGCTGATAGAAAGTTGGATCAGTCTCAGTTGCCCCCCAAACACTCCCCAGTGCCCCCCAATCCCCCCCTCAATACCAGAGATTCTCCAATGGCTGCTATAAGGTTGAGCACTCTCCCCGACTGCCCCCCCAAAGCTGACCCCTGGGGGGTCTGGGACCCAAAGCACGGTGGGGGAGGGGACGCTTACGTGCTTGGCCTGCTCGGCGATCTCTGCGTGGGTCTTGTCCCAGAGGCTGGGGGGCTCCGGGGGGCCGGGGGGGCCATCGGGGCGTGGGGGGCCGGCGGGTGAGGAAGCGGGGGGCGAGACGCTGCCAGGGGAGCCCGAGGAGGCGGGGGACACCGGGTTGCTGCCCGTCATTCTGGCTGGGGGGAGCTGGGGGGCACACGGCGGGGGACGTGAGGGAAGATCGGGTTTTGGGGGCGCACAGCGGCTGACTGGGGGGAACCGGGGTCGCAGATGACGTTTTGGGGGGGCTACAGGGGTGCAGAGGGGTTTGGGGGCACTGTGGGGTGGGTTTGCGGGGTGCTCTGGGGGGTGGGGGTGAGTCTTGGAGGTGTCTGGGGGGAGTTGGCAGGACACGGGTGCATTTGGGGGGTCTCTGGGGGGGTGGAAGTAAGTCTTGGGGGGCTCTGTGGGACTCCTGGGGGGGCTATAAGGGGGTGGGGGTGAGTTGGGGGGGGCTGCAGGGGGTGAGGGCGAGGCTTGGGGGTGTGAGAGGGATCGAGGCTGTTTAGGTGTGCAGAGACCGGGGGTCACTTTGGGGGTGCAGAGACTGGGGGGGTCACTTTGGGGGTGCAGAGACTGGGGGGTCACTTTAAGGGGGGCCATGGATGTCAGGGGGGTCACTTTGAGGGTGCAGGCTGGGGGGGGGGGGGTCACTTTGAGGAACCACAGCAGCCGGGGGGGGGCACTTAGGGAGTACAGGGCCCCCCTCCCCCATACCCTCACCTGGGGGTGCAGCGGCGGGTGGGGGCGGGGCGGGGGGCAGGGGGGGGCCCCGGGGCCGCCCTCCTGCCCCAGGGCATGCTGGGAAGGGGGGGCCTCATCCTGCGCCGGCGGCCGCCGGGCCGAGCCCTCGTCCAGCTCCTGGGCGCCCGGGCGGCCCAGCCTGCGCTCCGCCGAGCCGCCTGGAGAGCGGAGGGGGGTGAGGGTGGGGGGCACCCCTGGGTGCTGCCCCACACGTGGCCCCCGCCACTCAGCCCCCCCAGCACCCGTGGGTGCTGCCGCCCCAACCTGTGTGCGCGGGGCCCTCCTCCTCCTCCTCACACTCCACTTCCACGGTGTCGGTGGCGCGGGGGAGGGCGCTCCTGGGGGAGAGGGGGGCGGGTGGGTGACCCCCGCCCATGGGTGCTGCCCTCCCCAGAATGGCCCTAGATGGGGGGGGGGGGGGGCACGCTGGCCCCCATCCCTGACCCCAGGTGCCCTTTGAACTTTGACCTGTGCCAGAGATGTGCCCCACTTCGAGGGTCCCCTGCCCCATGGCAGGACCCTCAGGGTGCCCCACAGCAGAATCCTATGGGTGCTCTGTGTGGGGGTCCCTCAGCCCAGAGCGAGACCCTCTGGGTGCCCCATGTGGGGGTCCCTCACCCCACACTGGGGTTCCCTGCCCCACATTGGGACCCCTCACCCCACACCGGCTCCCTAGCCCCACAACAGGGTCCCCAAGCCTCACGTGGTGGTCCCTCACCCCACAGCAACGCCCTTGGGGTGCCCCACGTCAGGGTCCCTCCGGGTGCCCCACACGGGGGTCCCTCACCCTATTCAAAGACCCTCGGGAGCCCCACGGTGCTGACTCTCACCCCACAGCAAGATCCTCAGGGCGCCCCACATGAGGGTCCCACAGTGGGCCCCTCTCCCCACACCGGGCACCCCTCGCCCCCGACCCGGGTCCCAAGCCCCACACCAACACCCTCGGGGTGCCCCAAGACCGCGACCCTCACCCCACACCGAGGACGCCAAGACCCACAGCGACACCCTTGGGGTGCCCCACATGCGGGGCCCTCACCCCACACCGAGACCCTGTGGGTGCCCCACATGGGGATCTCTCGCCCCACACCAGGTCTCCCGCCCCACAGCGGGCTCCCTCGCCCCACACCGACCCCTCCCCCCGGCCCCTCTCCCCACGCCGCCCCTCCCCCCCTTCCCGCCCTTTCCCGGGGAGGAGGGGGGGGCGCCGCGCTCCCGTTACCGATCGCTCCCGGCCGTTCCCGCCGCAGCCCCGGCACCTCACCGGGGCGGGGGGGAGGGGGCGGGCGGAGGGACCCGGGGAGGCGCCTCCCGCTCCGCCTCCGCCGGCCTCAGCCCCGCCGCGGAGCCGCCGCCATCCGCCGCCGCAAAATGGCCGCCGCCCCCCCCCCCCCCCCGGCCCCGCCGCCGTCTCCCCCCTCCTCCTTCCTCCTCCTCCTCCTCGCCCCGCCGCCCCCCCCGCCCGCTCCCCCCCGCCGCCGCCGGGGGGCTCACGGGAAATGGAGTCCGCCGCGCCGGAGCCAGCGGCAAAATGGCGGCGGCCGCCGCCGCGCGCGCTGCCGGCCGAAGGGGCGGGGCCTGGCGGGGGAAATCTCGCGAGAGCTCGCCCAACCCGGCTGCAGAGCTCTCGCGAGATTTCCCGCTCCCGCCTACCTCTGACACCCACCCCCACTCCCCCCCCCCCCCCCCAGCCGAAGCGCGCGCCGGGGTCTCGCGAGAGCGGGGCGGGCGAGCGAGAGGCGGGAGGAGGGGGCAAGATGGCGGCGGGCGGTGCGTGGCGCCTGGACACGCCCCCTTTGGCGGGGGAGGCGGTGCGTGCTGGTGGCCCCGCCCCCGAGTGACGTCACGGCCCGGGCACGTGGCGGCGAAGAGGCTCCGAAGAGGATGTCGGCCATGTTGGGTCGGCCCCGGGGGATTATGGGACGGCGGCCATGTTGGGTCAGCCCCGTAGGATCATGGGAGGGCGGCCATGTTGGGTCAGTCCCAGGGTCTGATGGGAGGGCGGCCATGTTGGGTCACACCAGGGGGTTGATGGGAGGGCAGCCATGATGGCTTAGCCGCAGGGGCTCATTGGATGGCAGCCATGTTGGGTCAGCCCTGGGGGATCATGGGAGGGCAGCCATGCTGGGTCAGCCCCAGCGGGTGATGGAAGGGCAGCCATGTTGGGCCACATGGAGGGGGAGGCATGATGGGGCAGTAGACATGTTGGTCCAGCCCCAGGCAGCCATGGGAGGGCAGCCATGTTTGGTCAGACCCACAGGATCATGGGAGGGCAGCCATGTTGGGTCAGCCCTGGGGGCTCATGCGAAGGTGGCCATGTTGGATTAACCCCAGGTTCTGATGGGAGGGCGGTTGTGTCCGGTTGGCTCAGGGGCATGATGGAATGTGGCCTTGTTAGGTAGACCAGAGGGGCTGATGGGAAGAGCAGCCATGTTGGGTCAGCCCCAGGGGCTCATGGGAAGGCAGCCCTTTTGTCTCTGGCCCCCAAGGCTCATGGGGAGGCATCTACCTCAGCCATGTGCCCCTGCAGCTCCTCCCCCAGGTCAGGGCGTGGCTGCAGGGAGGCGGGGCCTGTGCGTTAAGGGGTGGGGCCCTCAAGCAGCCTCCGGTCCATCACCCACAGGGACAGCAGGGACACAGGGATGGTGGGGGGAGGGAGAGGCCTTATGGACCTATATGTGCCCTCACAGCCCCACGCGTCCCCTATAGCCCCCCATCTCCCCTATGTTCCCACCCCCCATAGCCCTCCATCCCCTCTGTGTCCCCTATACCTCCCACAGCCCCCCATAGCCCCCCTCCCTCCCCCCTTTTATGACACTTTGGGGCGTTTTTGATGTTTTTTTATCTAAAAGGAGCAAAATCGGCATTGAAAAAAAATCCCCATTTTCACCCCAACACACATGTGGGGAGGGGGTGTGGGGGTCCCCAAGGGCGGTGGGGGGGGTCCCCAGGGGTCACAGTGGCCCCAAGGGTCATGAAGGGG
This sequence comes from Phaethon aethereus, assembly GCF_964289735.1. Lineage (NCBI taxonomy): Eukaryota > Metazoa > Chordata > Aves > Phaethontiformes > Phaethontidae > Phaethon > Phaethon aethereus. The sequence continues at coordinate 51,714 of NC_138611.1, read as the reverse complement.
ACCAGAGTGGCCCCAAGGGTGGGCGACCCGGGGGGACAGGAGATGACAAGGCCACTTCGGGGGGCAGGGGGTGGCTCTAGGTGACCCCAGGGGACACGGGTGACACCGTGGTGACCCAGGAGGGGACACAGAACAGGACAAGGGCCCCAAGCCTCCCTCAATGCCACCACCCATGGCCACCTTGGAGGGGACCCCGAGGTGGCTCTAGGTGACTCCAGAGGACACAGGTGACACGGCGGTGACAAGGAACAATGTCCCCAAGCCTCCCTAGATGCCACCAGCAGTGGCCATGGTGGAGGGGACACCCCTCGTCTCCCGGTGACACGGAGGCCCCGGGGTGGCGCCAGGGGAGGCGGGTGACGCGTTGGGGACACAGGCGGGGCCGGGGGCGTGTCACAGGAAGTAGTCAGCCACCGGCTTCTTGGAGGGGATCCCCCGTGTCTCCTGCGGCGCCGCCTCAAAGATGATGAACTCCTTCTGCAGGTGCTCGTCCAGCTCCAAGATGGCCGCCACGTTCCCGCACCTGCGGGGCGGAACGTGTGCTTAGCGTGTGCTTAGCATGGTGACACGCCCAGAGCAGCAGTCCGTGGCTGACCCCATGACAAGAAGTCAAAGCGCTCCTGAGGTGCCCCCACCCCGTGTCCTCTTGTCACATGTCCTTAGCATGTTGCTAGCACGTGCTTAGCATGTCACTGTCCCGCAGCGTGCTGTGTCCTCGGTGTGTGCTTAGCATGTTGAGACCCCTACCATCAATCCTACAGCAGCCGGACGAGGAGCATGCTCCTGTTCCGATGTCACCAGCAGCCCTCTCCTGTCTCCCCCCACCATATCACGCTACCATACATCACAACACATCTCAGCGTGTGCTTAGCATGTTCTTAGCATGTTGGGACTCACCTGTTGCAGCACTCAGGGGCCAATCCAATGACAAAGACGGTCTCCTTCAGGCGTCACTTGGCACCCATGAGCATCCCCCCACCCCCTGTCCCCCCACCCCCTCCCACATGTTCTTAACATGTACTTAGCATGTCAAGACGCCCACCATCAACTTCAGACCAACCAGACGAGCAGAAAGGTCCTGTTCCAGTGCCACCAACAGCCCTCCACCATGCCCTCCCCACCCCCCCGCCACACATCCCCTTAGCATGTTCTTAGCGTGTGCTTGGCATGTGGCTGACCTGTAGCAGTAGTTGGGGGCGGACCAGACGGTGAGGACGGTCTCGTTGAAGTGCCACTTGTAGCCCTCCATGACGAGCTGGTGGGCCCGGCAGATCATGTCGATGTCGTTGGATGCGTTGAACTGGGCCACCACGTCGCTGCCGAACAGGTACCCGGCCCCCCGCGGGGACACGCCCCAGCCCGTCGTGTCTGCCGACATGCCACATGCGTGTCACAGGGGAGAGGACACACGTGGATAGGGCGGGCGTTCCCATGTGGGGCTGGGCGGTGTGTGTGGGTGTCATGTGTGTCACACTGAGCCACATGAGCCAGGGTGGGGGCTGTACGTGGGGATACATGACACACACGTCACATGGGTCCACACACATCACATAGAACAACCCAGCGTGGCAGTGACGTCACGCGTGCATCACACAGAACCACGTGGATCAGCGCAGGGTGGCTGCAGGGGACACATGACCAAGATACACATGTCCACACACGTCCCGTGGACCACCCCAATGGTGTCACACGTGTCACACAGAGCCACATAGGCCAGGTTGGGTGTGCATGTGCAGACACGATCTAGATGCACATTACACGTGTCTGCGTGTCATAGCCCAACGGGGCTTTGAGGCCACACGTGTGTCACATGAACCAGCCCAGTGTGGCTGAGGGAATTGCGTATGCGTCACCCAGAACCACATGACGCAGCCCGGCAACCTCTACATGACAACATGCAATGTACATGCGTGTCACACCTATCACCCCAGGTGACAGGGTCACCCCGATGGCATCGGAGGCATGACACAGGACGCGACACAGTGGCGGCTGGCCTCACCCCCACCCCGCCCTGGTGGGCAGGGCGGGACATGCACCAACACAGGCTGACACGCGTGTGCGGGACCTACCCTCGGGGTCAGACCAGAGGAGGTCACACATGGGGCCGTCGTGGGGCACCTCCTGCTTGCGGTCGATGGTGCGGATCTGGTCCAGCGTCTGGATGGAGGGCGAGAGGCCTCCGTGCACACAGAAGATCTGGGGGGACACATGTGTGCTTAGCATGTGTGGGGCATGTGTGACAGCGTGTCCCCCTGCCCCAGTGAAGATGGAGGGACCCCGAGGGGGGAACAGCCCCCACACAGCCCCTTCCCCAAACGCAGCCCCAAAGCTCATCCTGCACCGCTGCATATGCTAAGCATGTGCTAAGCATGTGCTAAGCATGACCCAACACTCTTACCCTGCTATCCACAATGGCAACACAACCACAAACCTGTCAGTACAACCCCACAAAGACCTTTCTACGACCCCATATGTGCTTAGCATGTCCTAGCATGTTGCTAACATGTTCTAACATGTGCTTAGCATGTCCCAATAGACTCATCATTGCAAAGATGCTGCACTGCACAAAGCTGTTAGTGCAACCCCCCAACATGTGGCCCCAGGGGCCTCCCCACACCCTTGTGGGTGCTTGGTGTGACCTTAGTGTGTCCTAGCATGCCCTTAGCATGTGCTTAGTATGTCTTCAGGTATCCCAGCATGCTCGTCGCCACCCACGATGGCAATAATGCTGAAAAAAGCAAAGCTGCCAGCACAGCTCTTCCCAAACAGACCTTCCGACACACCGTGTGCTTAGCGTGTCTTTGGCCTGTTCTAACGTGTCATTAGCATGTCCCAACATCTCCGGCATGCTCACGGTACCACCCATGACAAAGATGCTGAAAAGAGCAAAGATGCCGGCCCGGCCAGCCCAGCAGTTTCCCCAACACGCTCCCATGTGCTTAGCATGACGTTAACACGTGCGTAGCGTGTCCCAGCGTGCTCATCGTGCCATCCACGGCGGCACAAAGCTGCCGGTGCGGCCCCCCTCAACCAGACCTTCCACCCCCTCAGCGTGTCCTTAGCGTGCGCTTAGGTATGCCGGCGCGCTCACGGAGCGTTCCACGGCGCCATCGAAGCCGCAGAGCGCCAACCTGCCGGCGCGGCCCCGCCGCGCGCGGCCCCCGCCGCCCCCTCCCACCCGCGCCCGCCCTCCGCGCGGGCGCCCACCTTGCCGTCGATGATGGCGGAGAGGCTGAGGTAGTCGAAGATCTCGGTGCAGTAGCGCCAGACGGTGACGGAGCCGTACTTGCGCAGGCACTCGTCGTAGAAGCCGTAGACTTGGGTGATCTGCCGGCTCTCGTGGTTCCCCCGGATCAGCGTGATGCGGTCGGGGTAACGGACCTGCCGCAAGGCCGGAGACCTGGGTCCCCCCCATGGGGCAGCCCGGAGGCCTGGGGTCCCCCCTGGGACGTGTGGGTCCCCCCCATGGGGCAGCCCGGAGGCCTGGGGTCCCCCCTGGGACGTGTGGGTCCCCCCCATGGGGAGCCCGGAGGCCTGGGGTCCCCCCTGGGACGTGTGGGTCCCCCCCATGGGGCAGCCCGGAGGCCTGGGATCCCCCCTGGGACGTGTGGGTCCCCGCCATGGGGAGCCCGGAGGCCTGGGATCCCCCCTGGGACGTGTGGGTCCCCCCCATGGGGCAGCCCGGAGGCCTGGGGTCCCCCCTGGGACGTGTGGGTCCCCCCCATGGGGAGCCCGGAGGCCTGGGATCCCCCCTGGGACGTGTGGGTCCCCCCCATGGGGCAGCCCGGAGGCCTGGGGTCCCCCCTGGGACGTGTGGGTCCCCGCCATGGGGAGCCCGGAGGCCTGGGATCCCCCCTGGACGTGTGGGTCCCCGCCATGGGGCAGCCCGGAGGCCTGGGATCCCCCCGGGACGTGTGGGTCCCCCCCATGGGGAGCCCGGAGACCTGGGGTCCCCCCTGGGACGTGTGGGTCCCCGCCATGGGGAGCCCGGAGGCCTGGGGTCCCCCCTGGGACGTGTGGGTCCCCGCCATGGGGAGCCCGGAGGCCTGGGGTCCCCCCTGGGACGTGTGGGTCCCCGCCATGGGGAGCCCGGAGGCCTGGGGTCCCCCCTGGGACGTGTGGGTCCCCGCCATGGGGAGCCCGGAGGCCTGGGGTCCCCCCTGGGACGTGTGGGTCCCTGTCATGGGGCAGCCCGGAGGCCTGGGATCCCCCCTGGGACGTGTGGGTCCCCCCCATGGGGAGCCCGGAGGCCTGGGGTCCCCCCTGGGACGTGTGGGTCCCCGCCATGGGCAGCCCGGAGGCCTGGGGTCCCCCCTGGGACGTGTGGGTCCCCGCCATGGGGCAGCCCGGAGGCCTGGGGTCCCCCCTGGGACGTGTGGGTCCCCGCCATGGGGAGCCCGGAGGCCTGGGGTCCCCCCTGGGACGTGTGGGTCCCCGCCATGGGGAGCCCGGAGGCCTGGGGTCCCCCCTGGGACGTGTGGGTCCCCCCCATGGGGCAGCCCGGAGGCCTGGGGTCCCCCCTGGGACGTGTGGGTCCCCCCCATGGGGCAGCCCGGAGGCCTGGGATCCCCCCGGGACGTGTGGGTCCCCCCCCATGGGGAGCCCGGAGGCCTGGGGTCCCCCCTGGGACGTGTGGGTCCCCCCCATGGGGCAGCCCGGAGGCCTGGGGTCCCCCCTGGGACGTGTGGGTCCCCGCCATGGGGAGCCCGGAGGCCTGGGGTCCCCCCTGGGACGTGTGGGTCCCTGTCATGGGGCAACCCAGAGGCCTGGGATCCCCCCTGGGACGTGTGGGTCCCCCCCATGGGGCAGCCCGGAGGCCTGGGGTCCCCCCTGGGACGTGTGGGTCCCCCCCATGGGGAACCCGGAGGCCTGGGGTCCCCCCTGGGACGTGTGGGTCCCCCCCCATGGGGAGCCCGGAGGCCTGGGGTCCCCCCTGGGACGTGTGGGTCCCCCCCATGGGGAGCCCGGAGGCCTGGAATCCCCCCTGGGACGTGTGGGTCCCCCCCATGGGGAGCCCGGAGGCCTGGGGTCCCCCCTGGGACGTGTGGGTCCCCCCCATGGGGCAGCCCGGAGGCCTGGGGTCCCCCCTGGGACGTGTGGGTCCCCCCCATGGGGAGCCCGGAGGCCTGGGGTCCCCCCTGGGATGTGTGGGTCCCCGCCATGGGGAGCCCGGAGGCCTGGGGTCCCCCCTGGGACGTGTGGGTCCCCGCCATGGGGAGCCCGGAGGCCTGGGATCCCCCCTGGGACGTGTGGGTCCCCGTCATGGGGCAACCCAGAGGCCTGGGATCCCCCCTGGGACGTGTGGGTCCCCGCCATGGGGAGCCCGGAGGCCTGGGGTCCCCCCTGGGACGTGTGGGTCCCCGCCATGGGGAGCCCGGAGGCCTGGGGTCCCCCCTGGGACGTGTGGGTCCCCGTCATGGGGAGCCCGGAGGCCTGGGGTCCCCCCTGGGACGTGTGGGTCCCCCCCATGGGGAGCCCGGAGGCCTGGGGTCCCCCCTGGGACGTGTGGGTCCCCGCCATGGGGCAGCCCGGAGGCCTGGGATCCCCCCGGGACGTGTGGGTCCCCCCCATGGGGCAGCCCGGAGGCCTGGGGTCCCCCCTGGGACGTGTGGGTCCCCGCCATGGGGAGCCCGGAGGCCTGGGGTCCCCCCTGGGACGTGTGGGTCCCCCCCCATGGGGAGCCCGGAGGCCTGGGGCCCCCCTGGGATGTGTGGGTCCCCGCCATGGGGAGCCCGGAGGCCTGGGGTCCCCCCTGGGATGTGTGGGTCCCTGTCATGGGGCAACCCGGAGGCCTGGGATCCCCCCTGGGACGTGTGGGTCCCCGCCATGGGGAGCCCGGAGGCCTGGGATCCCCCCTGGGACGTGTGGGTCCCCGCCATGGGGAGCCCGGAGGCCTGGGGTCCCCCCTGGGACGTGTGGGTCCCCCCCATGGGGCAGCCCGGAGGCCTGGGATCCCCCCTGGGACGTGTGGGTCCCCCCCATGGGGAGCCCGGAGGCCTGGGGTCCCCCCTGGGACGTGTGGGTCCCCCCCATGGGGCAGCCCGGAGGCCTGGGGTCCCCCCTGGGATGTGTGGGTCCCCCCCATGGGGCAGCCCGGAGGCCTGGGGTCCCCCCTGGGACGTGTGGGTCCCCCCCATGGGGAGCCCGGAGGCCTGGGATCCCCCCTGGGACGTGTGGGTCCCCCCCATGGGGAGCCCGGAGGCGTGGGGTCCCCCCTGGGACGTGTGGGTCCCTGTCATGGGGCAGCCCGGAGGCCTGGGGTCCCCCCTGGGACGTGTGGGTCCCCCCCATGGGGCAGCCCGGAGGCCTGGGGTCCCCCCTGGGACGTGTGGGTCCCCGCCATGGGGAGCCCGGAGGCCTGGGATCCCCCCTGGGACGTGTGGGTCCCCGCCATGGGGAGCCCGGAGGCCTGGGATCCCCCCTGGGACGTGTGGGTCCCCGCCATGGGGAGCCCGGAGGCCTGGGGTCCCCCCTGGGACGTGTGGGTCCCCGCCATGGGGCAGCCCGGAGGCCTGGGGCCCCCCAGACGCGCGGGCCCCACCTTGAGGGCCAGCAGCAGCAGGAAGGTCTCGACGCTGTAGAAGCCCCGATCCACAAAGTCCCCCATGAAGAGGTAGTTGGTCTCGGGGACGTCCCCCCCAACCTGGGGGGCAGGGAGTGCTTAGGGGGTGAGTGGGGGGAACAAGGGGCACTTAGGGGGAAGGGAGGGGGAGTTGTGGGGCAGTGGGGGGGCACATAGGGCAATAAGGAGACATGAAGAGGTGGCCGGGGACACTGAGGGGGCACAGGGGGCACATAGGGGGTGGTTAGGGGACAGGAGAGGGGTTGGGGTGCAATAAGGGAGCACGGAGGCAGTTGGGGGGCAATAAAGGGGCACAAAGAAGCAGTTGGGGGTTACTTAGGGGGCTATTGAGGGGACACAGGGGGCACTTGGAGGGCAGCAAGGAGACATGGGGCAGTTGTGAGGCAGGAAGGGGGCACAGGGCAGTTGGGGGGCACAGCGAGGCAGTTGGGGAAGTGGTTAGGGGGCAGGGGGTGGTCGGGGGGTGCTTAAGGGGTGGGGGGCACACTTTAGGAGCAGTTAGGGGGCACGCGGGGTGGTTGGGGGGCACTTAAGAATCCAGGAGAGCACTTAGGGGTTGGGGGGCCTGTCAGGAAGCACTTGGGGGGCAGCCAGAGGTCTGAGGGGGCAGCTCACCCTGAAGAGCTCCTTGAGGTCGTAGAACTGCCCGTGGATGTCCCCACACACCTGGGGGGGAAGAGCTGGGGGTCAGAGCCCCTCACGTGCCCCCTGGGACCCCCCAGTGCCCCCCAAAACCCCATAACTTCCCCCAACTTCCCGTATCTGCCCCCCACAGCCCCCCCATCTCCAGCCCCCAATATCGCTCTACCCCCCGTATCTGCTCCCCAGCCCCCCATATCCACCCCCTAGACCCCTCCCAACCCCCCCATGCACCCCCTAAATCTCCCCAACCCCACACTTGCACCCATATGCCCCCCCACCCCATCTGCTCCCTAGCCCCCCAAATCTGCCCCATAGGTCCCATACCCACCCCCCAGCCTCCCCCATATCCACCCCCCATACCTGTTCACATATCCACGCCCTAGACCCCCACATCTGCCCCCCAGCCCCCCATACCCGCCCCCAACTCACGGTGACGGGGGAGTCGACGCGCTGGACGTTGCTCTCCTCCACCAAGATCTCCCTGGGAACAAAAGAGGGGGAGCAATTATTTACCCCCAGAGCCAAGCTAATTAGCTCTGCAGGGTGTTAATTACCCCCCAGGGTGTTAATTACCCCCCGGGGGGGGGTTAATTACCGGGCCTTGGCACAGAGGGCCTTGACCTCGCTCTCCTTGATCAGCTCGCAGCGCCGCAGCTGCTCGATCTGCCGGTCCAGGTCGCTCAGCTCCCCCATGGCTGGGGGGCAAACCCACAGCAATCAGCCCCCCCCGGGGGGCAGGAGCCCCCCAGGACCCTCCCTGCCCCATAGGAAGTGGGTGGGTTTCCATGGGGCTGGGCTGGGGGGATAATCGTCCCTGGGGGTAGGGGGGTTAAAGGCTCCACAAGGTCCCTACGTGCCCTATAGGGTCCCCACGTGCCCTATAGGGTCCCCACGTGCCCTTGAAACTGCCCCACGGGGATCCTGAACAACCCCACGGGGGTCTTTAAGTGCCCCACAACTGCCCTACGGGGGTCCACAACAACACCATGGGGGTCTTTAGCTGCCCAACAACCACCCCGTGGGGGTTGCAGCTTCTCTGGCTGCCCCATAACTACCCCAGGGGAACCCCTCACTGCCCCATGGGGTCTTAGCTGCCCCACAACTCCCCTACAACTGCCCCATGAGGACAGCTCATTGCCCCACAGACTCCCCAACTGTCCCGTACCTGCCCCTATAGCTCTCCCCAAACCCCCAAGTGCCTCCCACAATGCAACGCTCCTCCCTCGCCCCACAACTGCCCCCCCGACCCCCAACCTCCTCAGTGCCTCCATAACTACCCCACAGCTCCATAAGTAGGCCCAGCCCCCCAAATTGTCCCCAACACCCCCGAGAGATGCCCCCCAGCCCCTCCTAGCCCCACACACCCCCCCCGTCTGCCCATAACCACTTCCTCCACCCACAAAAGCCCTCCCAGCCCCACATCACTGCCCCATAACCACCCCAGCCCCCCCGGTCCTACACAGCTGCCCCACAACCACCCCATACACCCTCAAAAGCCCTCCCAGCCCCACATAGCTGCCCCATAACCACCCCAGCCCCCCCGGTCCTACACAGCTGCCCCACAACCACCCCATACACCCTCAAAAGCCCTCCCAGCCCCACATCGCTGCCCCATAACCACCCCAGCCCCCCCGGTCCTACACAGCTGCCCCACAACCACCCCATACACCCTCAAAAGCCCTCCCAGCCCCACATCGCTGCCCCATAACCACCCCAGCCCCCCGGTCCTACACAGCTGCCCCACAACCACCCCATACACCCTCAAAAGGCCTCCCAGCCCCACATAGCTGCCCCAGCCCCCCCGGTCCTACACAGCTGCCCCACAACCACCCCATACACCCCCAAAAGCTCTCCCAGCCCCACATCGCTGCCCCATAACCACCCCAGCCCCCCCGGTCCTACACAGCTGCCCCACAACCACCCCATACACCCTCAAAAGCTCTCCCAGCCCCACATCGCTTCCCCACAACCGCCCCCTCCACCCCCAAGAGACCCCCAGCCCCCCAATCACCCTTCCGGCCCCACAGAACCCCCCCGGACCCACCGGCCGCGACCCGCCGCCGCCGCCGCTGCGCGTCACTTCCGGGCCGGCCCCCGCCGGAAGCGGATACGCAGCTGCCGGCAGGAAGTGACGCGCGGGAGAAGGGCGGCCCAGAGTGTCTCCACCGCCCGCCTGGGCCCCGGCCCCGCCCCGGCCCCGCCCCGGCCCCGCCCCGGCCCCGCCCCACACGCCGGGTCCCCTCGGCTCAGGCCGCCGCCATTTTTATTGTCGCGCCGCGGCGGGAAAAAGGGGGGAGGGGGCGGGAACAAGGAGTCAGCGGGGGCGTGTCTCGGCGTGCGGTGACGTGCTGACGCGCGGTGACGTGTCGTCAGTAGGCGTGGTTGGAGACGAAGAGGGACTCGCTGGCGGCCGCGCCCGCCGGGCCGCTGGGGGCGTACTTGCCCTGGCAGGCCAGCGAGTTGGCCTGGGGACAGAGCGGACACGCGGTGACCGGGGCGCGGGGGGCACACGGGGGCGAGCCCCCCGCGCCGGTGCCGCCTCCCCGGGACGGGCCCGTCGCCCCGCACAGCCCGGCCCCCTCCCCGCTCCCCCCCGCCCCCCGACCCTGGGGGCGCCCATCAGGACCAGCCCCGCGCCCTCCCCCCCGCGCCCTCGCCGTGCCCCGGCGGCCCCTCCTGGGTGTCCTCCTCCCCGCGGCCACCTTGGCCTTGACCCCCGTCCCCGCCCGCCGCGGCCCCGGGGGGACGGCGACCTACCAGGGCCCTCTTGACGTACTCCTCCTGGGCCGCCTTGGTGTTGTCCTTCTTGCCGGCCCAGGCCCGCAGCGCCGAGGCCTGCAGCGCCCGCCCGTAGGAGAAGGTCAAGGCCCAGGGCCGCGCCAGGGGACAGCGGTTGATGGCGTTGAGGTTGAGGGACGCCTCCTCCTCGCTCTGGCCTCCGGACAGGAAGGTGATGCCTGGGGGCGTGGGGACGCCGTCAGGAGGCCACCCCCGGGGACGGGGACGCGGCCACGGGGATGGGGACGTCATGGGGACACGGCCATGGGGATGCGTCTGTGGGAACGCCATGGGGACACGGCCACGGGGATGGGGACACCCTGGGGATGTGGCTATGGGGATGAGGACACCGTGGGGACGTGGCCATGGGGACAGTGACATGGCTTTGGGGATGGGGACACCGTAAGGGTTTGGCTGTGGGGATGGGGACATGGCTATGGGGATGGGGACACCATGGGGACGTAGCTATGAGGATGGGGACATGGCCATGGGGACACCATGGGGACGTGGCCATGGGGATGGGGACACCCTGGGTATGTGGCTATGGGGACAGCGACATGGTTATGGGGATGGGGACACCATGGGGACGAGGGATGTGGCCGTGGGGATGAGGACACCATGGGGATGTGGCCATGGGGACAGTGACATGGCTATGGGGACACCGTGGGGACGTGGCCATGGGGACAGCGACATGGCTATGGGGATGGGGACACCATGGGGACATAGACATGGGGATGAGGACGTGGCCATGGGGATGAGGATACCATGGGGATGTGGCCGTGGGGACAGTGACATGGCTATGGGGATGGGGACACCATGGGGATGTGGCCAGGGGGATGAAGATGTGGCCGTGGGGATGAGGACACCATGGGGATGTGGCCGGGGAGCAGGTGGCACCGACCGGGGACGGCGGGGGGCACGGTGCGGCGCAGGGCGGTGACGGTGGCCATGGCGATCTCCTCGGGGCTGTACTTCTTGGTGCAGGCGTGGCCCGGTGTCACCATGTTGGGCTTCAGCAGCGTCCCCTCCAGGTAGACGTGGTGGTCGCTCAGCGCCTTGTAGACGGCTGCCAGCACCTGGGGACACAGGGACGTCAGTGGGGACATCCGTGGGGACACGCTGGGGACGCGCTGGGGACATCACCCACCTTCTCCGTCACGTACTGGCAGTGCTTCAGGTCGTGGTCGCCATCTGGGAGGATCTCGGGCTCCACGATGGGGACGATGCCGTTCTGGGGGAGGACACGGGCGGGGGACGTTGGGGACGGGGACACCCCACGGTGACCGGGAGGGGACATGGGGATGGGGTTGGGGACAGGGAGGTGACACGAGGACAGGTAGGGAGACACTGAGGTGACCCAAGGGCATGGAATTGCCACCACACCACGGCTGGGTACTACCATACCATCTCCATGTCCCACCACGCCACACCTAGGTGTCACCCCGCAGCTCGGAGGCCACCAACCACCATAGGGTGCCCCGAGGTGACATGGAGATGGGGTGGGGACACAGCGGGGTGTCCCAAGAACACAGAGGTGTCACCACACCACGTCTAGGTGCCACCTTGTGGTGTCACCCTGCAGCCTGGAGGCCGCCAGCCACCGTAGAGCACCCGGGGGTGACACGGGGACGGGGCTGGGGACAGGGAGGGTGGCGGGGAGGGGACGGGGACCTGCTGGCAGATGCTGGCATAGCGGGCGAGGACGTTGGCGTTCTCCATCACGGCCAGGCGCGTGGGCGTGTGCTCGGAGATCTTGAGGACGCAGCGCCACTTGGCGAAGTCGGCCCCGTCCTTCTTGTACTGGGCGCAGCGCTCCATCAGCCCGTCCAGCCCTGGGGACACCGTGGGGACATCAGGGACGGGGACACCAGTGGGCCGTGGAGATGAAATCAGGGACGGGGACACCAGGGGGGCGTGGGGGCACCATGAGGGATGGGGACACCGTGTTGGCATGGGGGATTGGGACACCATGGTGGCATCAGGGATGGCCTCAGGGATGGGGACGCGGCTGGAGCCACCTTTGGGGACACGGCTGTCACTCACCCTGGGTTGTGGTCTCGCCGTTGGTGCCAGCCAGGGGCACGACCCCCTTGTCCACCTGGGGGACGGGGACAGGGTCACCAGGGTCACTGAGGCCACCAGGGTGCTGGCCTGGCCCTCATCCTGTCCCCACGTCCCCCTCCCCGTCCTCACTTGCGTCCCCAAAGCCCGCGTGTCACCCAGGTGTCCCCTGGGGCACCTCGGTGTCCCCATGTCCCTCCAACGTCCTCCTGTCGCTCCAACATCCCCATGTCCCCCTCAAGGGGACAATGTCCTCCATGTCCCCACGTCCCCCTCAGGGTCCCCGTGTCCCCACCTTGATGCCAACAAACCCCTCTCGATGTGTTGACCTGGCTCAAGGAGCACCCAACGCCCCCGCGTCCCCCCAACAACCCCAAGGCCCCCGATGTCCCCATGGTGTCCCCAAGGCGTCCCCATCTCATTGCCAACACGAGCTCCTGATGAAGCCACCTTTGACGTGGTTGACCTGGCTCAAGGAGCACCCAACGCCCTCGTGTCCCCCCGATGTCCCCATGGTGTCCCCAAGGCGTCCCCACCTCATTGCTAACAAGGGCTCTTGATGAAGCCACCTTTGACGTGGTTGACCTGGCTCAAGGAGCACCCAACGCCCCCGCCTCCCCCCCACGTCCCCCAACGTCCCCGCGGTGTCCCCCGACGTCCCAAGGGCGTCCCCACCTTGATGCCCACGAGGGCGCCCTTGCTGCGGATGACCTGGGGGAAGGGGCGCCCATCGTCCGCCTTCTGGTAGAGGGTCTCGTGGAAGAGGATGACGCCGCCGATGCAGGCGTCCACCCGGCTGTCGGCGGTGAAGAGCAGCTGCCGGTACCAGCGCCGGTTCTCCTCCGTGTTCTCCGCCCCCACCGAGCTCAGTCGCTTGGCGATGCTGCCTGTGGCCGTCCCAGTATAAACCAGTCACTCCCAGTTCGGCCCAGTAACCTCAACTGGCCTCCCGGTGCTGCCCCCAGTGCCTCGAGCAGCTCCCAGTGCAGCCCCAGGAGCTCTCGGAGTCCCTCCGGTGCCACCCCGAGGTGCTCACACTCTTGGCAAGGCTGCCTGCGGCCGTCCCAGTATAAACCAGTCACTCCCAGTTCGGCCCAGTAACCTCAGCTGGCCTCCCGGTGCTGCCCCAGTGCCTCCCAGCAGCTCCCAGTGCAGCCCCAGGAGCTCTCAGGACCCGCCCTGGAGCCACCTTGATGTTCTCAGCTGTTTCCCCAAGCTAACTGCAAGCCATCCCAGTACAAACCAGTTCATCCCAATATGGCCTAGTAACCCCCACTGGTCCCGCAGCAGCACCCAGTAGCTTCCAGTGCTGCCCCAGCAGCTCCCAGTAACACTGAGTGCCCTCATAGTGGATCCCAGTAGCTCCCAGTGCCCTCCCAGTGCTCTCCTGGCATTACCCCAGTGAGTCCCAGTATTTCGCAGTGCTGTGGTAATGCCTCCCTGTAGCTCCCAGTTCCCCCCAGTGCCCTCCCAGTGTGCCCCAGTGCCATCTCAGTAGTTCCCAGTGCCTCCCAGTGCTCCCCCAATTGCACCCAGTGCCCTCCTAGTTGCTCCAGTGCCCTCCTGATCTCCTCCCAGTGTGTCCCAGTGCCCCTCCGCCCCCTCCCAGTCCCAGTACACTCCCCGAGCCCTCCCAGTGCTTCCTAATCCCCTCCTAGTAGTTCCCAGTGCCTCCCAGTGCCTTCCCAGTGCCCCCCAATCTCCTCCCAGTCCTTCCCAGTACTCTCCCAGTGCCCCCAGTGCACCCCCCAATCCCTTCCCAGTGCCCCCCAGTCCCCTCCCAGTAGTTTCCAGTGTCCCAAATCTCCTCCCAGTTCCTCCCAATACCCTCCCAGTACTCTCCCAGTGCCCCCCAGTCCCCTCCCAGTGCCCCCAATCTCCTCCCAATCCCTCCCAATACCCTCCCAGTACTCTCCCAGTGCCCCCCAGTCCCCTCCCAGTGCCCCCAATCTCCTCCCAATCCCTCCCAATACCCTCCCAGTACTCTCCCAGTGCCCCCCAGTCCCCTCCCAGTGCCCCCAATCTCCTCCCAATCCCTCCCAATACCCTCCCAGTACTCTCCCAGTGCCCCCCAGTCCCCTCCCAGTGCCCCCAATCTCCTCCCAATCCCTCCCAACACCCTCCCAGTACTCCCCCAGTGCCCCCCAGTCCCCTCCCAGTGCCCCAAATCTCCTCCCAATCCCTCCCAACACCCTCCCAGTACTCCCCCAGTGCCCCCCAGTCCCCTCCCAGTGCCCCAAATCTCCTCCCAATCCCTCCCAATACCCTCCCAGTACTCTCCCAGTGCCCTCCTAGTAGTTCCCAGTGCCCCAAATCTCCTCCCAGTCCCTCCCAGTGCCCCCCAGTGCCCTCCCAGTCGCTCACCGGTGGACTCATCGGCGGCCAGGATACCCTTGCCAGGGGCGACGATGCGCTGGGCAATGGCCGCCAACTCCTGCTTCTGCTCCGGGCTCAGCGCTGCCACCGGCGGGGACATCGCGGCGGCTGTGGCGACATCAGCAGTGACATCAGCAAGCCGACCGCAGTGACATCAACCGCACCTCGCGACGACGTGACGGCCCCACCCGACCCCATGGCTGCCCCAGAGCGGGGAGGGGGCGGGACCCAGGAGTTCGGGGGGGGGGGGATGACACCAGGGGGAACCCCAAGGAAATGGGGGGGGGGGGGGGGGCGAGGGGGACATGGAGGGGCCCCGGGGAGGGGGCAGAGGGCAAAGAGAGGGCCCCGGCGCCCGGGGAGGGTCCCGGCACCCGGGGAGGGCCCCGGCGCACGGCTGCCCCTCCCAGGGGAGCCCCAAGGGCGTTTCAAGGGCGGAAAAAGGAACCCAGGAGTGTGGGAAGGGTCCGTCGTGGGTGTCCTCCCCCCGCCACGTGCGTCCCCCCTAATCGGCACTTTTCACCCCAAAGTCTGCACCCTTCACCCCAAAACCTGCGCCCTTCGCTCGCACAATCTCCCTCCAGGCGCCAAAATCTGCCTTTTTTGTTCTAAATCGGCCCTTTTCCCTCTAAATCTGCACCCTTCCACCCCAAAACCTCCCTCCAGACCCCCCAATCTGCCCTTTTCACCCCAAACCCGCCTTTTTCACCCCCAAAATCTGCCCCTTTCACTCCCAAAATCTCCCTCCGGGCACCAAAATCTGCCCTTTTTTATCCCAAATCGGCCCCTTTTCACCCCAAGATTTCTCCCCACGCCCAAAATCTGCCCCTTTTGCCCCCAGATCCGCCTTTTTCATCCCCAAATCTGCCCCTTTCACCCAGAATTATGTTCCCACACCCCAGAATCGGCCTTTTTTCACCCTCAAGTCTCCCCCCACCCCCAAATTCTGCCTCTTTTACCTCAAACCTGCCCCAGGACACCAAAATCTGCTTCTTTCACCCCAAAATTTCCCCCATGCCCCAAAGCTACCCCTTTTACCCCAGAACCTGCCTTTGCCCCCAAATCTCGTCCCAGACCCCCAAATCTGCCCCCACACTCCAAAATCTGCCATTTCCACCCAAAATCTGCCCTTTTCACCCCCAAATCTGCCTTTTTCAGCCCGAAGTCTGCCGCAAGATCCCCAAATTTCCCCCCTTTTACCCCCAAACCTCATCCCACGCCCCAAAATCTGCCTTTTTCACCTCAAACCTGTCCCTTTCACCTCAAAATCTGCCCCTTTGACCCCCAAATCCACCCCTAGGCCCTCAAATCCGCCGTTTTCACCCCAAAAATCCGCCCCAGCCCCCCAAACCTGCCCCCGCACCCCAGAATCTGCCCTTTTCGCCCGAAAATCTGATCTTTTCACCTCAGAATTTCCCCCCCCCCGCCCCCAAAGCCGCCCCTTTCACCCCAAATCACCCGCAAGAGCCCAAATTCTGCCTCTTTTACCTCAAAAACCTCTCGGTTTTACCCCAAAAGCTTCCTCCTGCTCTCGCAACCCGCCCCCCGAGGCCGCCCCTTTTCACCCCAAACCCCGCCGGCCCCCCCCCCCCCCTTCCCCCCCCCCGACCTGGTCGCGGGGAGCGGCGGGGCGCGCGGGGCGGGGCGGGGCCGTTGACGTCAGCGCCCCCACCGCGGGGCGGGGCCTTAAAGGGGCGACGGCGCGCTGAGTCACGGTGGGGCCCACCCCAGTTTTGGGGTGCCCCGGGGGGGGGGGGGGCGGGAGAGAGGTGTGTGTGTTTCCCGGGAGCGGGGGGTCGAGGGATCCCAGGAGGGTTTTGGGGTGCCGCGAGAGGTGCGCGGCGCTCTGGGGGGTGTCGGGGGGGAGTTGGGGTACACCAGGGATAGTGGGGTGCAGGAGGGGTGCGGGGGGGCCCGGCGGGTTTTGGGGTGTTGGGAGTTTTGGGGTGCGGGGGGGGGGGGCGTGGGGAGGTAACGTGTCCGGGGGGGGGGTCCCCGTGGGGTTTTGGGG